>NW_009911910.1:0-10685 GCF_000696875.1 Nestor notabilis
CTGCAAACTGACTCGATTCACCCTCTCCGTCGGTAGCTTCTGTGTCTTGCCGAGAACTCCATACAGCTGCATTTCATCTCCAATGTTTTCCTACAGTAGAGCAGGACCCATCAGTAAACAGGGCACATTGCTTCTCACTTTCTGACATTATATGGTGGGGCTTCTTCAGCATACATCACCTCCTCTTCTGGTGGTACTCCAAAACCTTTGCCCTCTGGCCAGCCCATGATCACTTAAACAATTCCTGAACAACTGGGATTTCCCATTCAAGCTCGTTGTGTCAGTGTTACCCACTTACTCCATGTAGCATCAGTCACATGATGTGTAGAGACCCTGCCTTTGAACATCCAGCCCAGCACAGGCAACCAGGGTGCCAGGAGAAGCTGTGCTTCAGTGCCAATCACTTCTGAAGCAGCTCGAACCCCTTCATAGGCTGCCAGTATCTCCTTTTCAGTGGGAGTGTAGCTGGCCTCGGATCCTCTGTATCCCCGACTCCAAAAGCCAAGGGGTCGACCTCGAGTCTCCCCTGGAGCTTTCTGCCAGAGGCTCCAGGTAGGACCATTCTCCCCAGCTGTGGTGTAGAGCACATGTTTCACATCTGGCCCGGTCTGCACTGGTCCAAGGGCTACTGCATGAACTATTTCTCATTTAATTTGTTCAAAAGCTTGTTGTTGCTCAGGGTCCCATTTGAAATCCTTCTTCCAGGTCACTTGACAAAAAGGAATTACAATAAAACTGTACTTTGGAATGTGCATTCTCTATCGGGCTATTAAAGGGTGAGCAGATCCCACTGACCGCTCCATGACTCTGCAGCTGACAAATCAGCTTATGAATGGGAATCATGGAGTCTCTGTTGGTGTGATATTGCCACCAGTGCACTGTTGTAGTATCAGTCATCACATGTTGTTCTGCAATCCTCAGCAACCCCGCAATAGAAGGGTCCTCTAAGAGACCAGGCAAGGTGGACAATTGCTTATGTAGCTCCATCTCCAAGGCAGCTATACTGAAAGCCCACCAGTACTCTTTTACATCCTCAAAATACCCTCTGTGCCAAGGATACACAGAGCCTCAGGGCCAGCCACAATGGGATGCTTTTCCCACTCATTCCCAGACAGGTTGATTTTGGTCTCCAATACATTCAGCTGTTGGGACCCCAACACACTGTACAAATTTCCACCACACAGGTTGCATGCACTGGACTTCATCTGGATTGATGGGTGACTGTGCGTTGTTCAGGTCACAATAAATCATCTCTAGCACAGCTAATTCCCATAGGTACCAGATACCTCTCTCGATGGTGGCCCACTTGCCTGGGTGACATATAACATCTTCCTTTCGTTCACACGTGACAGGAGTCACCTCCAGAGTCTGAGGACTTGTGTCTCTTTTCTGATCACCTTATCAATGCCCCTTCCCTAGAAAGTAATCCCAACTGCTTGGCTTCCCTACCCTCTACTTCCAGGCTAATAGCCCCATTATCTCAGCATCAGAGCAGCCAGGTGATAATGTGCTCACCAGGACAACAGCTGAAATCTTTTCACCTATCTCACAGCTCACCCCAGTGATACAGATCAAGAGGTTACCTCTTGATCTGCCTCTTCCTCTTATTCTTGTGATGGCCCTGCTTTGTCCTCCTTTACTAAACAAGCTAACCTTTCATGTTCATTTCTTCTCACGTATAAGGGTGATTCAGATACACTGGCACAGATCAGTCCTCTGGTTCAACTGCATCACCCATTACAGGGGTCTGAATAGCTGCAGTGCTTGTCATGGGGGTTGGAGTAGCCCCACTGCTTGTCATAGAGATTGGAGTAACCCCAAATAGTTGCTTAACCCTAAACAAGACCTGAACCACATTCATGGCTCCTAACAGTAGGACCATTCTGGTTTCAACACCCCAAGGACATTCAACATTTTCAGAATTCTCTAATGCTGTTGCAATCAGCCTGGGAGAAGAAGGGGAAGATGTTTCCTAATAGGTCGGCTTTCCAAGGAGAAAAGTTTACAGGTGTCATTATTAACAGCTTCCAACAGATGGCTTCTGAAGTACAGAGGTAATGGCAGTGCCAGTTTAGTTTTACAACCAGTATTTCTATCATATTGCAAGCCAGTGTTCCAAAGTACAAAAAAATGATAACCTTAGCCCAGCCCCCAGAGGTGATACACAGCAAAACAGGGAACATACTGCAAGTAAGGTGCTACAAAACACAATTCTAACAACCAACACAACAACTTTGAGAGTGAATAAGTCAACACTGTGACCAGCAACTATTAAACCAATACAATGAATGCTTGTAATGAATTGTTTTAACAGCTCTGATTACATCTGTCATTATCTCAACTCTTCGTTGCCCCATGCTGGGCACCAAGAAGGACTCTCATGATTTATTCCCAGCAAGCAACTAAGTACCGTGCAGCCACATGCTCACTCTCCTCACCCTGATGGGATTGGGAAGAGATTCAGGAAAAGATAAAACCTGTGGGTTGAGATAAGAACAGTTTAATAACTGAAATAAAACATAATAATAATGATGATAATAATAATTGAAAGGAAGATAAAAAAGGGAGAGGAATAAAACCCAAGAAACACAACTGATGAACAACACAATTGCTCACCAACCTGACTGATGCTCAGCCCTTCCCTGAGCAGTGATCAGTCCCTTCTGGGTAACTGCCCCCAGTTTATACACTGGGCATGACGTGCTGTGGTATGGAATAGCCCTTTGGCTAGCTTGGGTCAGGTGTCCTGTCTCTGCTTCCTCTGGCTTTTTGTGCCCCTCCTCACTGTCAGAGCGCGAGAGACTGAAAAGTCTTTTATCAGAGTGTTACTTAGCAACAACTAAAACACTGGTGTTATCAGCATTGTTCTCAGACTAAAGCCAAAACACAGCACTGCACTAGTTACTGGGAAGAAATTAACTATACCAGCCAAAACCAGGACAGCAAGCAACATGCAAAATGAGAGGCTAACATCTGCTCTCAAGCAAATTTTTTTCCACCAGAACATTTGGTAGTGAACAGACCATGCTTGTAGATGAGCCCTAATGACAAACACAACATTCTGCCTTTCAGATTTGTTCTGCATTCCTAATTTGATTTTTATCTCCTCATTCACCCAGGGGCAGACAAGGGCAGAATTCTATTTTGTTTCATTGAAGTTAATAAACCCAAGGGTTTGTGTTTATTAATCATTTACTTATTCATGGGCTCCAGGGGGACTATTCTACAGCATCACAGTTGCCTCTGGAACATTTTAGTTCAGAAAAACATCCTGAGGTTTTGGAGTAAATCACTCCCTTCTCCCTTGTACAGGTTACAGCATAGTTCTGGCCAAGCAAACTGGATTCCTTTCAGAGGAAACAGAAATGACAGTTTCTTTCCAGAAGCTGTGCTTCCTTGTGCGCAACAGCTGCATCCTACCTACTAAATGGGAACATACAGGTCAAGATCAATCAGTGGTCCTTCAGACAGCTTTGAATCACAAGTGTGGTAGCAATTTAAATTTGTGGTAGTGAATTTGGTCCAAAAGGCCAGACTACACTTAATGCAAACAGCATGTTAGCTAGATGGAGGGGCCTGAGTCCCAACTGCCTCAATTTGCTGATGTGCTATTACCAAGCCATATTACTCTTGCAGACAAAGCTGCACTGTCATCACAGTTTAGAGAAGGACAAAACATGCTGACTGTAAACAATAATAATCTCCTTCACAAAAACATACAAAACCTTTTTAAAAAACACAATCTTAATCAGTGGGGTCAATTTCAAATACAAATGAAGCTGGGTGTTGCATATTTGCATTAAGGAACTATTTTGAAAACAGATTTCTTTTGATATTTGCCATTTTTCATCTTATATACTGTCACTCATCATATTCAACAGTGCTCAATTCCACAATGGGATGCTGTTACCCTTTTGTACTATCCTAGCAACCACTTGTAATAGAATAGCTCAATCTGTGTGAGAGAGAAGCACTATCTAAATGTCTGCTGACAGGAAGGCAATAACTCCTCAGTGAACAACAGTGGTCTGACAAAGCTTAGGAGAGTCAAACAGCTTTTAAGATAACCTTCAGCTTTTATATTTACTTTTATAGGTTACTTTGCGACATGCAAAATCTGGATTTCAAAAGCCTGCAGACGGTTCCTGGGCTCGTCCACCCTGATCCAGAACAGCAACCACCTCAACAGGTTCTGATATCAGAGAGATTTCAGCACCCACTATCTTGGGAATCTCTATCTAGAAACCCACACAAGCATCCTAGATAGAATAGTTCACGGTACGAGATATGGTGACTACAGAGAATCAACTCGGATTCCACAAAAAAAGTCTGCAAAGCTAGCAACCCTGGTTGAAAACCTAATATAGCCACAACCATCATCAGATGATCAGCTTTCTTAAATATGAAAACACTACCCCTGCTACTCATACAGAGAAAGTATCACTAAAATAAACAAAACAAAAAAACAGATAAGCTAAGTTTTGGAATTGTCAATCAAGTAGATTTGGTCCTCAGTAAACTGTACTGTCCCAACACATTCTAAACCTCAACAGAAAGTATCTCTCTCAAGTTTATCATCATTAAATTAAATAAAGGTTTCTTGTTTTCACCTCGTCTGTCCAATTCTCTGTCTCAGTTTGACTCCTCCTACCATCACATCTAATGAAAGTAGGCTCAAAAAACTGCCTGGGACAGGCCTAAACATGACATCTTGCTACAAGACTAAGGATGATATCACAAAACAATTAAGGAAACCCTTTGCTAAACGTGCAGTAATTCTAGTCATCTGTGTGTATGGGTGACGACTTCAGGAAGGTAGAATTTATAGTCTTGGTAGACAGATCCAAACAGGCAGCCACTAGTCTTTCAGCAGATGTACCCTAACCTATCTCCCTGAGAAGGCTGAGGTCAGCACTGCCAAAACACTGGAGCAGGCAGCAGTCCACAGCTCTGAAGCACTTCCCTAGAAGCAAGAAACTCCTCTGAATCATATCAGGTTTCTATCACATTGGCTTTCTGGTCACCATCAAAGGAGGGAAAGAATTATTAGGGCAGCACAGTCTGCACACAATTTTTGGCGGGCATAAAGTGCCTGACAGCATCAATGACTTAATCTAAACCAAAAATGACACAACAGAAAACCCAATGTTGTTCCCCATAATCTCCTTTTACATTGTGCTGCTTTGGTAACTGACTGAATTCCATTCTGGCTACAAGTCTGTCAACAAGGTGTGTGGTTAAATGATTAAGAATGATGAGTCAGCAAGTGTAGATGTAAGAGAGGAGGTGCCTCAATGGCTGTTACACAAGATCCAAAACCCCTTTTTCCTTCATCTGCATACCATGGAAATTTACCTAACCACATTCTTCTTTCCTAGTTTTAGAAGGCTAAGAATACAGGAAGTGTTACTTCTCTGGTCTCAGCTATTTTGACAAATGCTTTGCCAGTACCAAGAATTGGTTTTGACCCCTTCCAACTTCCTCAGTTAAGAGAAAATCATCAAGCATGAGGAAACATTATTTCTGCTCTATTATAGTCATTCACAGTCTCGCAGATAAAAATGCTAAAAAACAAAGTTAGCATCGTTATTCTGGCCCCCAGCAATGCATTTCCAGGGCACATGTTTTAACTAGAACACCGCCTGAAATACTAGATCATTTGCTCTGGAAAATCAAGACTGAAATTCCACATTCTGTGCTACTAAGTGTGACTGTCTGAATAGAAAAGGTACTTAAAAGATAGGCCCTCAAAGATTTATGTCAGACTAGCTGTTATACTTGCAGTTACTCAGCCCTTCCTCAGTATTTTGTGTCTTAATTACTGTTTGCAGTGGTTTGCAACATTCAAATATAAATGCAATAAAAACAGGGAACACCATAGTCATGTCCAGAAGGGACAAATTGAAAGTATCATGTATTTTTGGAACTTAGCAGCCATACTCCTCTGAGCTGCAGAGAACTGGTCACTCCCTTCACAAATGCTGTTTTGGAAATAGCTTTCCCCCAGCACCAAAATTTCTTTTAACTGTTCATATACCCGAGACCTGCTTTTTCTGCGTAGCTCTGTTCAATGTAAGAGTTAAACACTAAATTACACCTTCAAGAAGACATAAAATCCAGTGATGTAAATAAAACTTATGTTTAAGTTAAAAAATACTATTTTATTTCTGGGGGGAGGGGGAAAAAAAAGCACTCAATTAATAAAAAAGTCAATTATCCAGCTTATCCCTTAGCACTTTTTTCATTTAATTTACAATGTTTGTGTTCAAAAATTCTAAATACAAGTTAGCATCCTCACTTTAAAAAAAAAGTTTGCAGGTCCTGAAAAATAACAAGTTAAAGAGATAATGAAAAATCTTCCTGGCCTTGATGAGCTGTCTGAGCACACAAACTGGAACCTTAACAGAACAGCAGTTGTTTGATGTTTCTAAAATAGCACACTGCCTGTGGCAGAACCATCCACCATAGTGGACAAGTCTGTTAGACCACAAGATTCATGTTTTACTCTACAGACCTACATGCTCTCACCTCTACAACTGGCACACACTCCCTTGTCAAATAGAGTAACTGAAAATTCACAAGTAGTCAGAAGTATAAATTAAATGTAGGTAATAGTGCTGTTTGCATTAGAACAAAGCTAAAAGACAGCACATGAGATGGTCTCGAGTTTCCTTTGTAGTCTGACATTTGCAAACATACAAAGGTTATCTCTTCTCCTTGCCCCTTCCAGCAGGTCAACAGAACTGACCATATACACATGTAATAACGTATTGAACATACATTTTATAATACCTGCAGGTCTGCCAGCTTATGGGTTTTACAACCAGGACAGCTCTGCCCTTCTGAGTAGAAATGTATTATACCACAGTGCGTCCATCCCCTCCCATAAGGCACCAGGCACCTGTCTTCCTGATATAAAGGCTTGTTTTAATAGCCTGGCTTACATGGCTATTAAATGCTAGTTTATTACTTATTACACAAAAATAAAAATATTTTCTTCTCTGTGTTATAAACAAGAAGTCAAGAGAGTAACTAACATGTTTCTAAGGTTCTGTTGCCACAGAGGTGTCCAGATAATTAGTTGCTTGCTCTATCTAAATTGCTTTTATTATTCAGTCACAAAATACAAAGTTAAAACTCTTTCATTTCTAATTTGTTAGCATTTAAATATCAACAGAACACTACAGGCACGTTTAGACATATCCACAATGCAACGATGCAAGTATACTTGTTACAGTATAAACAGAGTAAGCATTTGCCCCACAGATCTTAAAATTGTTTTGTATCCTCAGCTTGGTCAGAAGGATTATTATATATACATGTAATATGTACAATCTGTCCAGGAAAACCCCAGCAAACAAAAAACCAAACCATCAAACAACTGATTAGAGCATCAGAGAACTTGACAATACACAGTCACACCTTCATGACTGCAGGAAAGCAACCCAGTTTGCTGGCCAAAGTTGCAGACAACCTTGAGTCAGACCCAAGGCGGCCTCGTGCACTCATCATCTCAGCACCATGCACTGATAGTTTAGGGTTTTGTGTACAAAAACAATCCCTAATATTTAATAAAGTGCCCCTCACTTCAGTCTTCTGCCATCAAAAGAATGCCAGCCTCAGCCATTTCTATGAAGATAATTCAGTTCTCATGTGCAGCACAGATCTCTTTCCTGAAGAGCAAGATGCATAACATGTAAGGAGATGCTCAAGGTGAAATATGTCATGCAATACCTATTTCTTACAGGTAACAAGCAATGTATGCAGAAAGTATTAGACTGATGAGACTCTCGTCTCAAAACGACACTTCAAATACATATTAAAGACCACTGCATGTGGAAGCCAGCTCAGAACAACAAAATGGAAAATGACTCAACCAAGTTCTTGGGAGGGAGTGGAGAGAGGAAAGCAAAACTTAAAAAAATAAATACAACTGGTAAGAGCCAAACTGAGCAAAGCTATAAGCCCAAGGACAAAAAATATGATTATGATGAACAGTAAGTTAATAAAAGAGTGAGAGGCAACACTGACAGACACAGTTCTGAGGAGCTCTAGATGGAATAGGAAAAATGCATTTTCCTTAAAAAGATCAGACTTTGAGTCAGTCAGCTCACTGAAACCAACATTAAATACAACCCAAGACACTTCTCAGTTTTCATCCATCTTAGCTACCTTGTAAAACCATGGCTCTGTGGTCTTTATTTCACCCTTATAACCTGTGGTTCATTTAGCACTAATCAAGCAGAACATCCCTCCCTTCTTTCTCCTGGAAAAAGGCATTAACACAGTCCCAGAAGGGCCTCAATGACGAGTATCTTGAGGCCCAAAACAAGACAAAACAACCAATGAAAGCTCATCCAGTCACAAGTCCTAAATGACCCATTTACTACAGATGCAAACAAAAGTTTCATCCCTGCTTGGGTATAAATACAGTTATATTGTACCCAGAAGAACTACGAAAATACACAGTCTATTTTTTAGTCCCTGCTATTGGCCAAACTAGTGGAAAGGGTTCCTATAGTTCAACTTGAACAAATATTAAGTCAAATTAACTTGTGTCATAGCACAACACAATCAAAAAATAATACCTTATTGCTTTACATAAGGCAATTTTTCCCTTACAAATATGGTGTTCCATAAAATGTCCATTACATAAACAAATTATTAATGCAAATCACTTTCTCCCTACAGCATTTCCTCAACTGTCATCTTCTCCCATTCACAGATAGGCAGAACCATTCCCCATCTTATCAGTTTAAGCTGTCAGCTTCAAATTCAGAAACAGTAATTCATAAGCAGAAGCTTCTAGAGGACTCATCACAATGATGTTAGAATTAGAGGTACTAAGTAATAATGTAGACAGTAACAACTAGTCTTCATTCGTACTTGACAGAAGGTAATGGGAAAATACAGAGCTGTCAATTGTTCCCAGTAAAACTTTCTATTTTAAAATAGTATACTTCAACTGTGCAGGTCCTGAGATAACATTAAAGAAGGGGAAAAAAAAAAGAAAAAGAAAAAAAGCGGGGAGGGGGAGAAAAAAAAAAAAAAAGAAAGAGACAAAAGCTCAACAACTTGGAAAAGAACAAAAAGCAATTTTTTTGCAGGGGGAAAACACAAACAAAACACAAATCCAAGCAGAGGGAGAGGGAGACTAGCCTGTTTTTGCTTTTCTACCCTGTATTTTACAAGGTTCACAAACTGAGAAAGCAGAGTGCAGAAACGCAGCACCAGAAGGACAGCAACTGGGGTGAATACAGTGAAAAAGAGATAACTGGTCTCCTGACTGCTGGAATATGCTAAGCCAAATTATCACAAGACTTCATCTATACCATCATCCCTCCTTGCAGCATAGCTACAGGGAGTATCAGTTTTAACCACAACCTGAGTAGACCAGGACCATGCGAGTGAAACACATCATCCCATCACTTTTGTTCTAGTAGTATCTGCCTGCACTACCCTTACAGCACAGAACAATCCTATTCTGAGGGCTTCTGCAAACATGAATTAACACAAACGCTACCAGATTCAAATTAGGTTTGTTGTTCTGGTTTGGGTTCCCCCCCCCCAAAAAACTTGGTTTGTTATCAGTGTTTTACCGGGAATTGATTAAAACAAAACCAAGTTATTAAAGAAACGTAAGAGATGTACTTTAATGCTAAACAGTATTTGTCCTAAGGTTCACTCCTATTTAAATTGAGTCTTCAACTGTAAGGGAGACAGCCTTTAACTGTAGACAGACTAAGAACACATCAGTCCTCTCCATCATCTGCTCTCCAGTATGGCATTCTTGTATAGTGTACCTTTACGAGATTACTAAATCTTCTGAATTACTTAACCGATAAACATCCAAATGATTAAAGTTTTCTGAGATAGTTGTAAGTTGCTACCCAAGTTAACTCTGACTTCCATAACCTATTCCCTGTTTTCCAGTTCTCTGAGGGGTAGGCAGGCACACAGCATCACACAGCAAGACCAGTAAATGCGTGAAAGTGTAGTTGTTCTGGGGTTTTTATGTTCTAGGACACTAACAATGCAATCTGGGACAACACAACCTGGGGAAGTGCAGAAGTCACAAACAGATGGCACACAAAACCGACATGAACATTAGGTTTCGGTAGGAAAGCTGGCACACGGCTTTTGGGAAAAGATGAGGTGTAAAAAGAGAACTAGGAAAGTAATCCAGGGAAGTTCCATTTATTTCACCCATACTTCCTCAGAAAAATACAAGCTCGTCCTCTAAAGAAGGGCTGAGTGACTTTTTTAACGACTAGGAGAGAACAAAAGGGGAAAAAAGAAACCAAAACCAGGGAAAAGGCAGCGAGTTTCCCTGTGCTGCGGAATAAAGCTGCATTAGTTCTGCCTCCCCCGCGAAGAGCGGCCGAGAAACTGCTCCCGCTCGGCGGCTTTTTTATTCATCTGCGAACAATGGCAGTTCTTCCCCTCTGCCGCCGGGAAGGAGCTGCTCTCCCCACCGCACCAGGGAGGGTCCCGTTCCTCCGCGGCCGAGAGAGGGATGTGGAGCCGCTCCTGCGCAGGCACTTGAGAAGGGAGGGAGGAAAGGACGGCGAGGAGGAAGGAAAGGAGGAAGGTGGGGAAAGCGCTCGCTCTCGGCGCACCGCGGCCTCCCTCGCCCTGCCCGCTAGCAGCCTCCCCTCAGCGGAGGCCGGGCGGCACTCCCCACC
>NW_009911911.1:0-5911 GCF_000696875.1 Nestor notabilis
CAGGCTGAGCTGCTACCGCAGCCCTGCCCACACCAGGGACCTCCAAGGGCTGAGCTGGTAGGAGATGGGCCCAGTGGAGGTGTGATCAGACCTTCAATCTTTAGTGCCCATCCCACACTTAACCCTCCTGCCTGCCCCTTCTGGTCAGGCTAGAAAATTGGTGGCTGGGGGCAACCTGCTGGTTAAGGGCAGGGACATAGATGCTGCAGGCAGCTCTTCCTGTGAAGAAGCAAAAGGCTGGGCATCTTTGCAGAATTCATGAGGATCAATGCGTAATTTAGTTAGGCTTGACTGAGTAGGAGACAGGACCAGTGGAGAAGGCGAAATTTTCCACTCTGTCCTAACTGCTTGGCGTAGTGATCACTGGGCAAAACTTGTGAGGGAGGGGGCATGGGTGCCTGGCACATGGGCTGCCCCTGAAGGCAGGGAAGCCACAGGAGACAGGGGCAGAGAGCATATCATTCCTAGGGGAAAGAGGCAAAACAAAAAAACCATAGCCCAGGGGATTAGACTGAGCAAGCGTTCCTGTGATTATAGCTCAGAGGTGGGAGCTGGGGCTTTCTTCCCACATTATAATCACTTACCCAGCACTATGAGCATTTGAGCCCCGCTGTTGTGCCTCTGAGCTGGAAGGTGGGGGCCCATCCTACCTTCCTCCCCCAGGGACCGACTGCATTGTCAGGCTTAATTCATTAACATCTGTGAAATGCTCTGGGCTCCCAGGCTGGAAGGCAGCACAGATATGATCACTCCTTCACTCACTCATCAGCACTGGGGAGAAATGGGGTCTGATTTGGCCATACTGCATTTCTGGCAGTCAGCAAAGCACAAGGTTAAGCTGAACCAGTAAAGAAGGTGGGGAAGAGCTAAGGCTCCATAAATTGATCAATCATGTAAAGGTCAAATCCAAACTTCAAATATAACGGACAACCAGCAACAGTGAATGAAATCTCAGGGGGCCTGGGCTAAAATCACACTGACAAGAGAAGAGCAATATCTCAAGGGCCAGTCAAAATACCACCAGCTCCAGGACGTCCTGCTTTGCCTCCTTCCTTGCTGCATGGGCAGCTGCCTTCATCTGGCCACAGGAACTTGGGTCCAAGCCTGCAGACATAGGCACCCCGGGGCATGGGTTCTTGTATCCAGCATAGCTCCCTGCCCTGGTGGGAAGACACCTGAATTGGAAAGCTGGGCAGCCCACCCTGCACGGCACAAGCTCCAGGGGAAATGTCAGAGCCAGAGGAAAGGGTTTCCAGCAGTGCTGGTAAGGCATCACTGCCTTAGCTCACTGGAGTGCCGTGTAGGACACGGCAAAGCACAGCCAGTGAGGGGGACGTGGAGCTCAGCTGTGAAAGCACAAGCTTTCAAGTGTTTTAGTTTCTCTTGCATAAAACTGGGATTGTTTACACTTATTATCTAGTAGCAGATAAAGTTACCGTCTGACTCAAGCTGCCGCCTGCTCTCAGGCATTGTGCTGTGTTTGTCTTGGGTCTCCCAGCAGCCAGATATGAAGGTAGTGCCCAGGCTCCCTGTAGGTCTATTCCTGTTGCTGTCCCCAGAGTCACAGGGTATGGTGGCCTTGTGTCCCCTGCAGCTACCCAGGTCCTGTCCCAAGCTTTGGGAAGCTCCTGTGGAGCCTGCCAGCCCTTCCCCTCCACTGTTGCCCTTAGGAAATGCGTGTGCTCCTGGAGCACTAAAATTAGCCAGCCAGCTGTGCTGCACGCTTGCACAGGCGCCTCAGTCCTCAGGCACGGCCTGCCAGACGGGTCTACTGAGGAGGCAGCATCCTACCCTAGTAATGGGGCTAGCACAGGCTGACACAGGGAGGGCAGCAGGACAGCCTTTCCCATTTCTCTGCCCCTGAGCCTGAGCAAGGACCAAAGCACCAAGCACCTGAAAGCAGCAGGCAGAAGGGAGAGAGTGTCTTCTCTGTCTGAGCCCAGCCAAGGGGCAAAGGCTGCCCAGGAGAGGCACAGCCCCATCAAGCATGGTTCCTTGCCAGCCCCTTCCCCAGCTCAGGCCACCAGCACTTTCCCCATCTCACCCACCCCAGGACCCCACTCCTCCTTGCATAGCCAGGGGCTCCCCAAAGCACAGCGGTGCTTCAGGTGAGGAGCTCAGCCTGCTCCACACACGGATCTTCACGTTGCCTTTCGTCCCCCTCCCCAGCACAGCTCCCGTACAGAGGCGGCTGAAAAGCGGCAGTGGGAAGCGCTGCAGCTGCAGAAGGAACAGGCCATTTTTAGCAAAGCAACCTCCCTGCTGCTGGGCTGCGGGCACAGCTGTGTGGGGCTGTGCTGCAGCACTGCAGCCTCCCCCACTCCCTTACACACAGCAAAGGTCTTTGCCTCTGCCCATGCGGGAAAGCCTGTAGCTTTATGGCACTTCCTCATCAGCCTATTTCCTACTAGCTGGGATCTAATGGGATAATCTGATCTTGTGTACTTAAAGTGATGGTACTTTGGGGGGTGAAGTTTAACAGGGATGGGGCAGTGCCTGAAGTGCAGGAACTCAACCATGGGGTGCTGGGGGCTGCAAAGGGGGCATGCCAAGGAGCCTGGATGCTCTGGATGCTCCAGAGCACAGCAGCACTGGAGGGAAGGGGTTCAGGGTCCTCATTTTGGATGTTTTTCTATTCCATTTTGGGTGCTTAAAGCTGTTTCTGGAGTTGGGTTTAAAATTAGGAGGTTTTTTCCCCGAGTAACTCCTTTTACTGGAGAAGCGTGGGCTGAGAGTGAGGACAGCCCTATTGAGAGCTGCTGGTAACCCCTTAATGATGGGGCAAGCAATGCAGCCAGTAATAGACCCACAGAGGCTGAAAAGGGAGCTCAGCTTGTCACCCTCTGTTGCTTTTTTTCATCAACTCTCTCCCCCTGCCATGGCTCCGGCACCCTGTGGGAACCCATCTTCCACATCATGAGTATTTGCCAACTGTAGTGCTTCACCGACAGCAATGGTTTCTGCCCAGCAGATCCCATGGGAGCTATGCTTGTTCCCAGGGCCCAAGATGGCAAGACAGCAGCTCAGAAAACCCTCCCAAGAACAGGCTATGCAGAGAAGCGCAGCAGTCCAAGGCTGGAGGTGCTTGCTGAATGCTGCCTGCACTCCCTGGCCAAGTGCCACAAGAAACTGGGCCAGGCAGAGAGAAGGCACGAGTCCCCCAGTCACACCAGTGTGGTGAGTTCCCGACTTCAGAGCTTTAACCATGAGCCCACCCTCCCCATTGCCATGCCTTGCCCTTGTCATCAGACACATTCCCTCTGTCATCAGAAATGGTTCCAGTCCCAGGGCCTGGCCACAGCTTTGGGCTTCAGAGAGCCAAGAAGAGCTGAGTACCATGGGGTTGACACCACAAAGCCTCTGGTTGCAGCTGGGCAAACTAACATGTGCCCCCTTTGCCTTTATTGCAGGCACAGCAAGGTCAGCAAGGGAATCAGGACTCCAACTGGAGCTCCAGCACCCTTCTGGGGGAATGGGACAGCCCATGTTCCCCTAGCAAGACAGGAAGAAAACTGCAGGCCAAGGGACCACCGCCATTCCTGCATGAGGATGAACACATTCATTGCACCCCAGGTAACCATCCATGTGATCCTGACAAAAACTCTCACTTTTGCTCCTGCTGCTTGTCTGGCCAGAGAGAGAGACTGAATTTACCTTGAGCAGCTCCTTGGGGAAGTCAGTGCCTCCATTGAGTCCCTCCAAGTTGCCAATGAAGTCAGAGCAGGACATCCTCTTTCCTATGTTCTGGGGGAGCCACGGGGAGAGAAACATGAGGATTACCTTTGGGCCAGGGGCCAGTGCTGCCTGGAGCAGGTCCCACAGCCCAGGAACAGACCCCCTATCTCTGCAGTGGGGTGAGGGACCAGCCAGGTCTCAGGGATGCTGGCTGCAGGTGTGGGGAAGCTGACAGCTTTGCCTTGGCTCAGGAATTTTAAATAGCCTTTTTCTAATTTGGGTGCTACCCACTCCCGATGGCAGCCGGCTTTGGAGTCTCGCTACCACTTTCTCTCCCTGTCCACTTCACTCTTCTGTCCTCAATCAACCTCCACATCTTCCAGCTCAGCACATCTCCTCCAAAGCCCCATCTCTCCTTCACCAGCCCCTCCTCTCATTCAGCCTCACTCTCCTCCCCAGACACGTTAGGGGTGACCAGTCCTCACAGGCCCAGGGCACCATGTCTCCTGCTTACATGGCTCTGTCCTTGCAAGTCCTTACTCTTCCCTCAGCACCTATGGTTCAGGGTGGTGGGTGCAAGGACAGTGCTGCTGGCAGTGGGAACTTACATGTCCATGCAGATCTGTGTTTAGTAGCATCAGGGCACAGGTGAGGGTGTGGGCTCCATCTGCAGCATAAGCACAGGACAGGAATTAGAGCCCCCAGCTCAGCACCTGCAGCTGGTGCTCCAGCCCCTCCACCCCTCAGGCACAGCATGGGGGCTTTGAGCCACCAGGAGAGCCCCAAGCCCCCTCCTCCCACCCTAGACACACAGCAGTCAGCACGGTGGTGGCAGCACATGGGCAAGTAGGTAGGAGACCACTGAATTAAAGCTGGTCCCAAACCTGAGCATACAAACTCCCTTCCAAGCCTGCAGCCCCCTCAGCCGGGCAGTGATGCTGCAGCTACTCCTTCAGAGCTCCTAGCATGGCAAGGTGGGACCGGCACAGGACTCTGCTAGCCAGGCAGCCCAAACCTTACCTGACCCAGAACCAGCCCAGAGCAGACCCAGCATGTGAACACACACAGGAGAAGCACAAAGACGTGAATTGGTACAAAGTGGGTGTCTGTGCTGCCCCGAGTGCCAGGCACCTGAGTTTTCTCACCTGGCTATTGCCTGAGCTGAGGGTCTGAGAGCTGGGGTCTATTTGGTGTGGAGGGCCTTCTCTCGCCTCTTGTGCTAATCTGCTCAAGGTCAGAATTAAGGATGGGTTGAACCCTAATTATGCATGATCCAACTGGAGCAGGTTTGGGGTTTGTTTGTTTGTTTCTTCATTTTTAATAATCTAAAGCATCCATCTTTTGAGGGAAATGACACCTCCCAAGCAGGGATGTCTCATAAGGTGTCAGTACAGGCTCTCAGCCTGCTCTCTGGTTTCAGTCTGAGCACATTCACCAAGTTGATGAATGCATGGGCTCACTTGAAACACACACACATGCACACACAGACATGCACAGTTTCTTACCCTCTGAAGAGATGGCATTGGGATTACACTCGTAATAGCGCTGGGAAAAGTGAGCCAGCACTCGCTCTCGCTCTTGTGTCTCTCCCATCAAGGCCAGCTCCTTTAGAAAAGACCTGAAGAAGCAGCAGCAGTGTTGGTCACACATGAAACCCAAGAGCAGCTGTTCCAACCCATCCTGTGCAGGAGTGGAGCTGTGCTTTCTGTTTTGCAGACCCCCATGTGTACTGGATGGAGCCCTACCTTTGTGCATCTCTCCCAGTGCACTGCAGCACTTCCCTCCAAGCCCACAGCACCATACCCTGCAGAGACCTACAGCCAGCCCCCAGAACTACACTGGGAAAGGGGGTGGGGGTTATATCAGGAAAATCCAGGTTCAAGGCTTGGAAAGCCAGTCCTAGGTGAACCTGACTGTCACCCAACTGCACTGACTGATTGAATTTAAGACCAGGGATGCTCTTTCTTTGTTGTGTGGCTGAGAGACCACTTTGGGAATCGCCCTCCCCTGTTTAAGAGGTAAGAGGATCTCCAGGTGGGAGACATGGGGTCTGCCTGCTCTTGCAGGTCTCTGTATGGGTGCAGAGCTGCAGAGGGCATGGTCTGCTGGGACCCACTCAGGTGGCCAGCCCACATGCACATGTGTACATGCACTCAGCTCTGACCTGAGGGCCTGGTCCAGGCTCATCCCTGTGAACACGAAGAACTTCAGATATTCCCCTGCCACCATCCTGCTG
>NW_009911911.1:5942-11625 GCF_000696875.1 Nestor notabilis
AAAAGAGGGAGGTGAGAGTGAGATCAACCAGAATGTGGGGACAAACAAAGGCACACAATAGGTGGATTCTAGGAGGGTGAGAGCTCCCTAGGGCTGTGGAAAGTGTGCTGAGGACACAGACACCCCACACCCCCATGAAATTCAGAGGAGTCACCCACAGATCCAATTGGAATACTGGGCATGTAAGACAAACTGGAGTAGCTAGAGCTGGAAGGGACCACAAGAGGTCAGCTAACCATCCCCCTGCCCCAGCACCTTACTGAAGCATCCAAGATGCAGCATGGTAGGAGGGTACCGGAACCTGGTTGTCTCTTATGTTTTAAGATCTTTAGAGGAAACACCTGGTGTAGATGTACCAGTCACAGAGAGTGGGCTTTTGGGTCCTGCCAGCTATTCCCTGCCAGCCCGGTGCCCCACAGTGGCAGCAGCTGTGGGTGCACTGTGGGTGTAGGTGAGCCCCTTGGAGAACGGAACATTCCCTGTGAATACCCACACGTACTTCTTCCCCAAGTGACGGGCCACGTCTGCCTTTTTAAAGCCATCCAGGTTGTAGAGCCTCTTGGCCAGGCGTTTAGCAGCCTCCAGGTCAGCCTTGTGCCCATTGGAGAGGGTGTCTGTGCTGCCCAGGGCCAGCTGCTCCATGCTGTCCGTCTCTGAGTCCGAGTCCAAAACCAGCTGGTTCAGGGGGTGGTCACTACAATGGGAAGGGACAATCCATGTTAGCCTGTCTACAGATCCTCTCCCTGTTCACGTTCTCAGGAAATGCAGGTTCCTCACCCCCAGCAGCTACTCAGTGGCAGGGCCCAGGATGAACACACTGGTTAGAGACACTCGCAGGTCAGGTCTCGGAGCTAAGGGAAGGTGTGGGAAAGTGGCTGCCCGAGAGGTGGGGTGACAGGACAGCTCAAGTGACTGATGACAGGACCAAGGCCTCCAAACCCACATCCAAACTGTATGCAGAGTGGCAGCACAACCGCTCCAAAGTCCCCCACCCTGAGCCTGTGAAACTGCATGTGTAGGCTCAGGCTCTGCCAAGCTCAGCCGTAGTGGAGACTCGGAGCAGAAACTTACACACATCACATGCTGTCCTATAGATCTGCACTCATTTTTTTAACCTGGACAAACTCCTTGTGCTGCTCTTGAGTGCAGTTTCTACCCGAGATAAAGACGACTGTAATTCCTTCACTCGCCTTGTCCCACCCTCCAACTTCAAAGCACTTCACAGAAGGGAAAACCAAAGCAGAGAAGGTGAAGCCGAAGGAACCGCCTGCAGCCTCCCAGATCACAGAGGGGTGTACTGTCTTCTTCAGGCTGCTCATCAGCTCTCAGCCCATCATGCCTTAAATGGCCACGTTAGGAGACACTCTTGGCTTAGCCCCCAGAACAGTCTGACTCAGCGGTGCAGAAGTTATCCCAACCAAAAAGCTGGTTGAATCTAACCAACAACGAATGTTAAGTAACTCTGACCTCTCCCAAATTTTCTGGCAGCCCTCGCAATGTTCCAGTCCAATTTATTTTTAAAAGTCTCTAATTGACTTTAAGAAGCCTGCTCTCCTGAACCAGCTACCCAGGCCGATCACCTTGAGGCTCCACTTCTTGCACAGAGCCTCCTTGCTGCTCAGCACTGCTCTTCCTAGGGGAGCCCCACACAGCACTGACGGGCTGCCCCATGCCTCAGGGGGCTTTTGGGCACCTTCTTCCCACCCTCCTGGTACCCCTAGCAGGGAAGCTGCTCCGTGCTCAAACCCAAGGGATGGACACTTCCCGGGTGAAAGCGGCTCTGACACTCTGCAGATCCCCTGGGAGATGTACCATTGCTGAGCTTGGCAGTGCCAGGTAGTGATAGTGGATAAGACCTGGCTGGGTTCCCAGGGCAGATGTGTGCCCAGTTGGCCCCAGCCCTTCCCAGGAGCCTGTCCATCACCCCATGCCACCCTAGTGGGAGCAGCTATGAGAGCAGCCACAAGGTCAATAGGAGCTTACCAGCTCTGAGCCCACCTGCTCTGAGGAGCCGTGCTGGGCAGGCACTTCCAGCATCACCATCTGCATACACCCCATCCTGCAGGCATCCCTCCCACCTGCCTAAAACCTCTCCTCCCAAAATAGGGTGGCCACATCCAAAGTTGCTGCTGGTATGGGCCCTGGTGCCTGCTGCCCTCCAGCTGTTCCCAGCTGTGCCTGCACTGGCTGGCAGGGCCAAAGCCACCCCAGGGGCTAGTGCTGAGCACACGCCTCAGCCCCATCTGTCTCCTTGAGCGGCTGCAGCCACTGTGCTCTCAGCCAAAGACAGGGCTCACAGGCTCTTTGCTTCCCAGCAGCAGAGATGAATCCATCCCAGCAACTGGCACCTGCCAGCCATGCGCTGTGATGACTGTATTTTTCACTAAATTCTATCTGCTATCACAGCAGCTCCAAGGCTGCTTTTCCAGCTGCAGGAACTCAAAGCCACTGCTCCACTGCTCCCCATCCTCCAACTGTACCTTCAGAGCAAGCAGCTGCTCAGTCACCCTCTGAACACCTTTTCATTCTTCTCAACCACCATCACTAAAATCTCCCAATTAGACCTTGCCTGCCCTACCTGAAAGGTTGTCCTCCTTCACTTGGCTGGCCCCTGGAGCCTCCTGGGGCAAACAGAGCTCTGAGTCTCTCCCCGTGACCTCTCTTCCCAATCTGTGGTCCCCAGCTTTCCTACCTACTGCTGAGCATCCAGGGATAGGCCATTTACAAAACCTCTCTTCTCCTTAAACATCTGCATCTCCCTGCAGGCTCCCAAACTTTGGCTGCAGTTCTTGCCTTGCTTCTTGCAATGGGCGTACAGGGATCACAGCCTGGGTGTTAAAGCAGCTCTGCTAGCAGGATCTGCTGTCCCCTCCCTCACCAAGTCCCCATACTGATTTGGGGTTTTACATCAGCAAAGCATAACCTGGCTCTCAGGATGAGGCACTGCCCAGCCATGCCATGAAACAGGTTTTCTTCCAACACTCAAGCCACTCTCATGCTTCAGTAGGCTGGGAGGCCCCCACTTGTGGCATCTGTCTTTCACCACTCAAAGCCCCAGCTGGCTTAGAGAACATGGAGCTTAAAGAGAGAAAACCAAGAGCCCAATGCTCAAGCAAATGGAGAACAGAGCAAAGAGATATGTCCCTGTCTGAGGCAACTGAGGTGATGTTAATTTTCTTGCCAATGAGCTAATGTCTCAGGGTGCGTTTTTTTTTAGTGTACTTTCTAAAGTGACATTTCAGTTTGGCTTGAAGAAACACTGAGACAATATTTCTTACATTAGATACATTTTCAACTCGAGAAGTGGCCCACACTTAAGAAATAAAGATCAAATTTGGTATTGTGTGAGTATCCTCAGCATGCCTGAGATGAGTCATCCTCCAGCAGACCCAGCACCAGCTCATTCCTCTCCGCGCTGCCCGCCTAGGACAGCCACTGCCACCTTCCATGTCACCGGGAGCACTGGTCCCCTGCAACCTCAGAGGCGTTTGCTTGGGAGCCCAAGTCTCCAGCCCCTGTGTTGGCAGCAGTGAGGTGCTTCTGGGGTCTCTTCCATCAAGGAAGGCACATGATCCAGATCAGGGCTTGCCCCAGGGCAGAGGCTCTTCACTGACCACCTCCCACCCCAGCTCAGCACAAGGAACATGTGCTCCCAGCCCTGGGGAGCTGCTGCAAGACCACAGTCCTGCTTGCGGCCACCACACCACAGACAGTCCTTCTCCAGGGCCCAAATGTTCCTTTTTGACCAAATGCTCCTTCCCTGGAGCCAGATCCTTGTCTCACCCCAATATTCCTCCTCTGGCTGAGTGCCCGGAGCCCAGCAGGAGACCGCAGCACCTTCCTTCCCTGGCTGCAATGCAGGGTGTCACTGCAGGAGCCCTGACTTCCTCTCCCCCCTGCCAACACAAACCAGACTTACTCGGCACCATGTTGTCTCCATGGTTGCTAGTGACCAAGAACAAACCTTCTCTCCTGGATGTGGGGCAGCAATAAGGCACTAGCTCAGCAAAGCCTGCCCCAGGGGGCTGATCTCCACCTCCTGGTTGCTAGCAGGAATATATATGCATGGTATGATCCTTCCCACACTGTATCTGCATGGTAGGATCCTTCCTGTACTAACACCCCGCTCCCCAGGATTGGGGAAATGAGAGACACCCCCGGGGACAGCCTGGGCCAGGTGGCCATTTGTTTCAGCTGGGGGTGCTCAGCCAAGCTCCTGGGTTGTCCAGGTCCTGCCTGACACATTTCTAGGTGAGAGACCTGCTGCAGGAAACTCAAAATCTCCAACCACAATCCAAGTGCTACTTGCTCCCCACAAGAGGCTGTTTTGCATCCTGTATCATGAAGGGACAGGGCAGGGAGCCTGGTCTGAGTCCGTAAGGGACACATGCATGGGGCAGAGCAGCACTCTGCCCTCGATTCCCAGTGCCCCACATGCATGGCTAGATGCCCAATGCTTCTGCCAAGCAAGCGCAGCCTGCCTAATATTGCTGCTAAGAATGTACCAGACCGGATCTTTGGCTGAGCTAAATAAACGCAGCTCCCTCCATCGGTCTCAGCGGAGCAACTGTGATTTATGACAGACAAGATCTGGGCTGGTTCATTCCTCGCAGAATTGAAGTTAGGGCTGGTAGGACACTTGAAGGTCAGCCAGGCTGGCCTCCAAGCACAGGCAGGGCTGGTCCTGCTTTCTGGCAGCTCTGGAGTCCAACCTGGTCCTCAAGTCACCCAGCCACAGCAGCACCCGCCAGCGTTACTGCTGCCAGGTCCAGGAAGGACCTAACTGGGCAGCTGTGCCCCTCCTCAGCCCTGTATCTCTGCAGGCTTCCAGAGCTTCCTCTGCAGCATAAGCCCTCTCTGGAGATGCCTGCCTGTCCTCCATCACCCCATCCTAGCAGCCCCTTGTGGGGGTCACAACCACTCCTGCAGAGGACAGGGTGAATCTGCATTCCCAGCAAACAATTTCTGGAGTCAGACGAGACCCTTAAAATCTGGTTACTCACGTGGCTGGGTGGAGGGCTGTCTTCTCCTTCAGAGACACAGATGCCATTGGGTCAGCACAGGGAAACCTGAGTCTCTCAAACCCTTGGGAAAACCTAGCCAAGGGGCTCTAGGTCTGACCCAGGGGCTGGAATTAATGCATGAGACAAGAGGCTACATCCCACAGGGATGGGATGTGCTTCTGCAGGCAGCCTTGGGACCAGGCCTGCTGCCCCCATTCTCCATGCTGTGGAGGGCTGATGTATACCGTTTCCGAGCTCCTGCTGCCTTCATAGCTTGACATGGAAATAAATGCTGGGGGGAAATTCCCCCCAGGCTTGTGCCCCATTTCTTGCCATTCCAGTGCTTGTGGGGAACCCTCTTCAGTCTCTGCCCCAGCCTTGTCCCCTTCCTGTGCTCCTACCCCATCCCTCCCTGCTCCATCCTTTCCTCATTGCCCTCCTTCCTCTGCTCACCCTCACCCCCAATCTCCCACATCACACCCCGAATCCACCCCACGGGACCCCAAACTGGGCACAGCCCTCAAGGGTATCATCTCACCAGTTTCCCCAGTGCCAACTGGGAGCTCGGGCCAGCTGACAGACCTGCGCTGGCCTCGGGAAGGGGAGGGGCACCGGCTCACCGACTGCTGCAGTAACAAAAGGGACCTTATAAAGAAACACAGCGGAGCTTATTGTCAGGG
>NW_009911912.1:0-241 GCF_000696875.1 Nestor notabilis
AATGTGGGGGGAGGGATTGGGTGGTTTGAGGGTGTCTTGGGGGGTGTTGGAGGGGGTTTGAGTGGTTTAGAGATGTTGGGGAGGTGTTTGAAGGGGCTTTAGGGATGCCAGGGGAGGTGTTGGAGAGGGTTTGGGTGCTTCAGGGGTGCCAGGGGAGGCGTTGGAGAGGGTTTGGGTGCTTCAGGGCTGCCGGGGGAGGCGTTGGAGGGGGTTTTGGGGCTTCAGGGATGGCAGGGGAGGT
>NW_009911912.1:272-2312 GCF_000696875.1 Nestor notabilis
ACCACCCCTCCCCGCAGTGGTGGAGCTGTGCCTGACCCACGGCCTGGGCCCGGTGGCGTTGGCCAACGAGCTGTTGGCCTTTGTCACCAGCAAGAACTTCGGCGTTGAGCTCTCCAGCAACAGCCTCGACACCTTCGAGCACGAGGTGGGGGGTCCCCAATATCCCCATCACCCCCAGGAGAAGCCAGTGGGTGATGACACTCACCCCTCTTCCTCCTCCTCTTCCTGCTCCAGGTCCTCATCAAGCGGAGCAGCAGAGCCTCCCAGAAGAGGGACAACCGCTACAGCGTCCTCCACGACGTCCACTCTCTCCAGGAGCTGTATCCCAATGGATTTGGGGTGGTTCCTATAAAGAAACAGGGCGTTAAGTTGTTCCCCCTTCTACTTAAGGGGAGGAATTAACAGCTTGGGGGGTGTTGGGGGGTGTCCCCCCCTAAACAAGAGCTTTGGGTGCTCATTAACAAGCCGATAGCCTTGACGAGGAAGAGGAGGATGAGCTGCTGGATGCCTACACCACACCATCCAAGGTGTGCACCACCACCTTCACCCCCAAACCTGCCCCCGCCTGCCTCAAACCCTGCACCAAAACCTTTATGGGTGTATTTTCCTCCAGAATTCCCAGAAACGCCCCAATTCCACACCGGAGACGCCACGGCCCAAGCGGAGCCTCTCTTCCCGCAGCCCCTACGCGCTTTTCTCCCCCAGCAGCTTCTCCCCAAGGTAACCCCCTGAGAGCGGGGCCAGAGCGGGGTTGTCCCCTCACTCTGCCTGTTGTCCCCCTCACTCTGCCTGTTGTCCCCTCAGTGTCACCCCCTCGCAGAAGTACAGCGCACGCAGCAGCCGCGGCGAGGTGGTGGCTTCCTTCGGCTCCAGCCAAGGTCCCTCCTGGAGCGGGCGCGGTGGCCGCGGTTGTACCCTGCGACTCTTCGGTTCTCCGGAGGAAAACTTGACCAAAAGCTACAAATTCATGTTCCAAAAAATATTTACCATCCGGGAAGGTGACGCCTGGAAGCGGGGTGGGATGTGGGGAGGTGACCCCCCAACCAGTGGGGTGTAACCAACGCCTGTTCTCACCCCGTAGTGTTGTTGTGGAGGATCGAGGAGCTCGGCGACGCACTCAAGAGTCACCATCACCTCGAGGACTTCGCCTCCGTGTCGCTCCCGGCACAGGTGAACCCGTCAGCACCATTCCGAGGGCGTCCTCGTGGTGGTTTTGGGGTGAAACCAACTGGTTTGGGGCTGCTGTTGGCCCACAGGAACCAGTGACCATGCTGGGCCAGATCAGCTGCGATGCCAACGGGAAGCTCAACGCCAAGTCCGTGGTGCTGGAGGGTGACCAGGAACACTCCTCCGGTGGCCAAGTCCATCTGGACCTCTCGGAGCTGAGGGAATATTCCCTTTTCCCAGGCCAGGTGGGGTTTTGGGGGGCCGGGACCCCCCCAGGCCTTCCTCACCCCACTTCTCCTCACCTCTGGTTGCTCCCCTGCCTGCAGGTGGTGGCGCTGGAGGGGACCAACAGCACCGGGAGGAGGATGATGGTCTCTAAACTCTATGAGGTGATGGGGGAGTCCCCCCAGTGGGGCTGGTTTTGGGATGAAAAAGGGAGTTTTGAGGCAACTGATGGTTTCTCCACAGGGGGTGCCGCTTCCCTTCCATATGCCGCCGGAGCCGGCCTCAGGTGAAGCCAAACCCACCTTTTTCACCCCCCAGAATGCCTTTTTTCCCCCCAAACTCCCACTTTTTGTCCCCCAACCCTCCTGTTTTGTCCCCTCAAGCCCCATTTCTGTCCTTCAACCCCCCTTTTGTGTCCCATTTTATCACCCACCCCCCTTTTTGCCCCTCCAGACCCTGGTTTTTGTCCCCAAACCCCTAATTTTGCCCCCCTCAAACTCCCTTCTGTCCTTCAAACCCCCTTTTCTGTCCCCCAAACCTCCTTTTTGCCCCTCACTCCCCTTTTTTACCCCCCAAACCCTTCATTTTGTCGCCCCAGACCCCAAAACACCCCTCTTTATCCCCTCAAACACCCCTTTTTGCCCCCTA
>NW_009911912.1:2921-3358 GCF_000696875.1 Nestor notabilis
CCCTGGTTTCGCCCCCCAACACCCTATTGTTGCCCCCAGAGCAGCGGATGGTGCTGGTGGCCTGTGGTCCCTACACCCCATCT
The DNA here is from genome assembly GCF_000696875.1 of Nestor notabilis. Classification (NCBI taxonomy): domain Eukaryota; kingdom Metazoa; phylum Chordata; class Aves; order Psittaciformes; family Psittacidae; genus Nestor; species Nestor notabilis. The sequence goes on from NW_009911912.1 coordinate 3,005, forward strand.
GACAGCATCAGCTACGACCCGCTCAGCGACCTCGTCACCGTCATCACCCGCGACCGCCCCGACGTCTGTGTCCTGGTAAGGCCAGTAACGCGGCTCCTGAGCCTCCAACCCTCCAAACCCAGCCATGGAGGGAGGAGGCGCAGCTGCTGTGACCCCAAAACACCCAGGATTCACCCTAAAGTGGCCAGAAAACCCAAGGGTTTCACCCTAAAGTGACCAAAACCCTAGTTTTCAACCTGAAGTGACCAGAAAACCTAGAGTTTTCACCGTAAAGTGACCAAAACCTCCCAGTTTTCACCCTAAATGACCAAAACCCCCCCCAGTTTTCACCCTAAAGTGACCACAAACCCCACG
>NW_009911912.1:3368-5264 GCF_000696875.1 Nestor notabilis
CCTAGTGGTACCAAAAACCCCAGGTTTCACCCTAAAGTGACCAAAACCTCCCAGTTTTCACCCTAAAGGGACCAAAACCCCCCAATTTTCACCCTAAAGTGACCAAAACCCCTCAATTTCCACCCTAAAGTGACCAAAACACACGTTTTTCACCCTAAAGAAGCAAACCCACCTCATTGTCACCCTAAAGTGACCAGAAAACCCAGAGTTTTCACTCTAAAGTGACCAAACCCCCCCAATTTTCACCCTAAAGTGACCAAAACCCCCCAATTTTCACCCTAAAGGGACCAAAACCCCCAATTTTCACTCTAAAGGGACCAAAACACCCAGTTTTCTTTCTAAAGTGACCAACCCCCCCAATTTTCACCCTAAAGTGACCAAAACCCCCCAATTTTCACCCTAAAGAGACCAAAACCCCCAGTTTTCACCCTAAAGTGACCAAAAAAAACCCCATTTCTCACCCCAAGTGACCAAAACCCCCCAGTTTTCCCCCTAAAGTGCCCAACCCCCCCATTTTTTCACCCTAAAGTGACCAACCCCCCTGTTGTTAAGAGCAAATTTGCCTCTTTGGGCACCTCGTGATCCAACACTTGAGCTACTCCTTGGGAAAACCACGTTTCTCTCATCCCTCTTCCCATCCAGACTCAATTTTCCCTGAATCCTTTGGGATTACGGGAAGAAACTGGAGTTAAAATCACAAAACCCAGCGTTGGGTCCCCACTTGTTGGGATTTTCCCCATTTTCACTGTTTCTTTACAGTTTGGGCCGTTCCTGGATGCCAAACACGAGCAAGTGGAGGTGAGGGAGGATTTGGGGGTCCCATTGGCTTCACCCTTTGGGGGTGTCCCCCACGTACACCCCAAAAGACAATGGAATTGGGCAAATCCCATTGTTTTTCCCCCCAACTCCCAGAACTGCCAACTCCTGGGGTCTTTCTCTGACATCTTCAAGCTCTGCCTGAAGATGATCATCGAAGGAACGAGAAGGTAGGGACATTCCCATGGGATTAGGGGACAAAAGAGTGGGTCTGGGGACAAATCCAAGGGGAAAAAGACCCGGGAATGGTTGGTGACAGTGTTGTCCCTGTGGTGTGAGGGACAGCACGGAGGAGGACCAAGGAGGCAACAACACGGCTTAACGCCGGGTGACATGTGCTGAGGGGGGGGGGACACCCCAAAACATCTCGTGTCAGCCTCGAAAACACCTCCCGTCACCCCTAAAACACCTCTTCATGCCCCCCAAACACCTCCCGTCACCCCCAAAACACTTCCCATCACCCCTCAAAACACCTCCCGTCACCCCCCAAACACCTTCCATCACCCCCAAAACACCTCTTCATGCCCCCAGAACACCTCCCATCACCCCCAAAACACCTCCCATCACCCCTAAAACACCTCCTGTCACCCCCAAAACACCTCTTCATGCCCCCAAAACATCTCCCGTCACCCCCAAAACACCTCTTCATGACCCCAGAACACCTCCTGTCACCCCCAAAACACCCAAACCCACCTCATTATGCTCCAGAACACCTCGTGTCATCCCAAACCACCTCGTTATACCCCAAACCACTCCTCCCACAGCACCTGAGCATGATCGGAGGGGGGGATTTCAACCACTTTTGGGTCTTTTTCCCTGCTGGAATTGCCCCGGAGGGGCTGGATTTGAGGCTGTTCCTCTGCCTGTTGAGGAATTGCCTGTTCTTGTCCCTGTTCCTCCGGCAGCGCGGGCTCCCAGCTCGTGTTCGTGCCCTCGGCACGTGATGTCCACCACGACTACATCTACCCCCAGCCCCCATTCTGCTGCCCGGAGCTGCCCAAGGAGGACAAGCAGGTACCAACCCTCAGCTCCCCCATTCCCAGGTTCTTATCCCAAAAAAAACCCTAGTTTTCCATCAAA
>NW_009911912.1:5293-7218 GCF_000696875.1 Nestor notabilis
CAAGCCTGCTGAAGTTTGGGGTTAAATCCCTCTTTTCGTTGAGTTTCCCGCTGGTGTTTTCCACCGGGCAGTGATTTCTTGCCCCCAAAGTATTCCCTTTGGGAGCCAAATCCTGATTTCCTGAGGGAGAAGGGATTTGGGAGTGGAAACCTGGCAAACAGGGAATGGAGCTCCAGGAAACCTGCCTTCCCCAGCCTGTTTTGGCTTAAAATTCCCTGATTTAACTCCATTTATCCCAAGGGAGCAGCTTTTGTTGCTCCTGCTGGGAATCCAGCCGTGCTGCTGGGTGGGTTTGGGGGGTATTTGGCTGTTTCAGGGGGGGTTAGGGTAAATTTGGGGTGGTTTAGGACTGATTTAAGAGTGTTTAAGGAAGACTGAGTGGGATGGCAGCGTTTTAGGGCAGGTTTGGGGTATTTTGGAATGTGTTTGGAGTGTTTTGAGATTGGTTTGGGGATGTTTAAGGAAAGCTCAGAGGGATTGGGGTGGGTTTGGGGCATTTTGTGGCAGATTTGGGGCATTTTAGGATGGGGTTTGGGGTGTTTAGAGAAAGTTTCATGTGATTGTGATGTTTTAGGTCAGGTTTGGGGCATTTTAAGACTATTTTAAGGGTGTTGAAAGCTCAGCATGATTACAGCATTTAAAGGCAGGTTTGGGGTGGTTTAGGCTGGGTTTGGAGTGGTTTAGGTCTGGTTTAGAGTATTGTAAGGAAAGCTCAGCATGTTTGTGGTGCTGTAGAGCAGGTTTGGGGTGGTTTAGGACTAGTTTAGGGCAGGTTTGGGTGGTTTAGGACTGGTTTAGGGCAGGCTTGGATGGCTTAGGACTGGCTTGGGGTGGTTTAGGGCAGGTTTGGGGCGTTTCAGAACTGGTTTGGGGCAGGTTTGGGTGTTTTAAGACTGGTTATGGGCTAGTTTGGGTGCTTCAGGAGTGGTTTATGGCAGTTTTGGGGTGGTTTATGGCAGGTTTAGGACTGGTTCAGGGCAAGTTTAGGACTGGTTTAGGGCAGTTTTAGGACTAGTTTAACACTGGTTAGGGCAGGTTTAGGACTGGATCAGGGCAGGTTTAGGACTGGTTCAGGGCAGGTTTCAGACTGCTTTGGGGCAGGTTTAGGACTGGTTTAGGGCAGTTTTAGGACTAGTTTAACACTGGTTAGGGCAGGTTTAGGACTGGATCAGGGCAGGTTTAGGACTGGTTCAGGGCAGGTTTCAGACTGCTTTGGGGCAGGTTTAGGACTGGGCACCGTGCCCAGGCACGCAGGTTTGGGTGGGTTCAGCCGCAGCCCATCCCCTCTCCGCAGCGTGTGCACTTCGTGTCGGACCCCTGCACCCTGGAGCTGGACGGTGTCGTGCTGGGCCTCACCTCCACCGACCTGCTCTTCCACATGGGAGCCGAGGAGATCAGCAGGTGGGTGCTGGCCGGAAGCCGGGATTCGGGAATCTCCTGCTGGCGCGTGGATCCAGCCCCAGATCCGCAGCATCCGGGTGTGTTGCTGCTCGGTGACGTGGAGGCAGAGCCTCGTGCCCGGCGCAGCAGCTCCTAGTTGTAAATGGCCTCGTGTCTCGTTACTCACAGTCTGTTCTTTGGCCTTTCCCACCCTTTCCTGAATGGTTTTACAGCTCCTCCGGCATCTCGGACCGGTTCACGCGGATCCTGAAGCACATCCTGACACAGAGGAGGTGAGGCCTTGCTACAACCTCTCAGACCCCAAAAAGGGCCTCTTTGGGGGCCAAACCAGGAGTCTCCTATATTATTCCCACCGTCTTCCCCTTGGAAGTCTCTTTTTGACCTCAGAAATTACTTTGGGAGGGGGGTTGTTTCCCTTTAACAACTGGATTCCGAGGGTTTTACCCTAAACCCACAAACCAACTCACCCATTGGTGTGACCCAGACCTGTTGCTACAGGCAGAGGTGGTTGTTCCTGGCTGTGG
>NW_009911912.1:7243-9291 GCF_000696875.1 Nestor notabilis
TTAGTTACTACCCGTTGTCCCCCCCCTCGGAGGAGCTGAACATTGACTACGAGAGCTTCTACAGCTACACCTCGTTACCAGTCACCCCGGATGTCCTTGTCACCCCCTCTGAGCTGCGGTACTTCATTAAGGTCAGGAGGTGCCCACACACCCGCTTACGTACCCCCAAACCCACCAGGTTTGGGCAAAGCCCAGGTTACAGCCGGAATAAAGCACAGGCTCAGGCCCAGCACTGGCTGTAGCTGCTGGGTCCCAGCTCTTGGCTGTAGCTGGGTGGTTGCTGGCATCCAGACCAACTGTAACCAACAGGTCACAGCCCTCAGCACCTGGCTGGGCTGTAGCTGGTGGGTCCTGTTGCTCAGCACCCCATCAGCTGTAACTGGGTTGCTGCTGGCATCTGGTTGGGCTGTAGCTGGTCGGTCACAGCCTTTGGCATCCAGACCGACTGTAGCCGGGTGGCTGTTGGCATCCAGACCGACTGTAGCCAGACGGTTGTGGCCATCAGCACCCAGTCAGCTGTAGCCAGGGGGCTGTTGGTGCTGGATCAGCTGTAGTCACAGCCCCCCCCCAACTTCGGTATTCCCATAGGATGTGCTGGGCTGTGTCTGCATCAACCCCGGGCGTCTGACGAAAGGGACGGTCGGGGGTACCTATGGCCGCCTGTACCTCCAGCGGGACGACACCGGGGCCGAGCGCCGGAGCCCGTGTGTAGCCGCTCAGGTTGTGAAGATCTAAACGACCACGATGGAGCTACCTAAATCCAACCTCCTCCAACCCAACAGCTACACCCGGAACCGTGCTCAGCAACATCCCAACCGCTCCCGTTGTGCAGAGCCCTCTCTGCTCCGCATCTTCATCCTCAAGGATCTCCTGACCCTCAGCACAGGGGCTGGTTACGTTGTTCCACTCCTCAGGTTAACAAAGAGGGATCTTCCTGCTGGATTTACCCATGGAAGAGGGGAATCCTGGCACGGAATCCTTCTCGGCCGTCCTGGATTCACCCTTTGGGTGATGTTTGTGTCAAACTTCCTCATTATGGGATATGGAGTTTAATTAGTTGGAAAACAATCCACCGGGAAAACCCCGGCGCGGGGTTGGGCTTGAAGCAGTTTTCCTTCCTTTTCCTCTCCAATTCCTGATGAGGAAGCTGAAAGTGAATTCAAATCCCCTGAGTGTTATCCTGACATTCCTTAAGCTCCAATCCCAGGGTGGGAAAAGGCTTTTTTGACTGGAATAAAGGTAAATCCAATGGGATGAAAGAGGATGTTCTGTAACTTGTCTCTGCCGCGGGGTGATTCCAGGCGTCGGGAAGCTGGAAAACAGCCTCATCAGGCGTCTCCCTTCATTTTCCACGTGATCACCCTCATTCCAGGCCTCATTCCAGGCTCCCTCTGGAAGCGCCGTCTCAATCTTCCAATCCCATCAGGGTGGATTTAAGGGGGAAAAAGAGGGAAAATGGGATCTAGGGAAGGGGATCCCCATATGGTTTCACTGCAGAACTCTGGGATTTGCCAGAAAATCCCTGTTTTCTCCCCACATCCCAGTGCAGAGCCACTAGGATCAACTCTCACAATTCCAATGAGGTTTTTTCCTATTTTGGTGCTTTTCTTCCCAAATTCCACACTGATTTTTCCCAACGTGGCTAAAAAGCTGCTTTATTCCCAGTTTTGGGCTCATTTTCCGCTTTTTTCCCCCACCTGCTGCAGGAGGAGGGGAACAACCTCCCAATTCCCCCTGGTTTTGTCTCTGATGCTCCTCTCCCTGCCTTAGTTTCCCTCATAAACCCACCGGATTTGGTTCCAACAGGAGCAGCGTTGGGAATTCCGATCCAACCCATCTGGAGCAACGCAGCCGGAATCTCGTCTCCGTCTTAATTAAATGATCCTTGAGGATGAAGCTCATTTGGGATTTAAATGAGCGTCAGCTCCAGCATTCCCAGTTAGCCATTTGTGGAGGCGGGGGGAGCTGCGCTGCTCCATAGGGAATCCCCCTCCGGAGCCAGCAGGGATTTTTCCACCTTTCTCTTTCTTTCCCGAGGGATCCCGTCT
>NW_009911912.1:9355-9567 GCF_000696875.1 Nestor notabilis
AGGACAGGGACACCCTCCCCCGGCTCTTCATCCCGGTGAGAAGCCGACGCCGTCATTCCATGTTTTGGGAAGGAGAAGGGGGCAGGAAGGAAAAGCGGAGGCCCCGGGGTGGGGCGTTGGGCTGCGCCGACGCTGGGAGCAGTGGCCGCGCTCGGCTCCGGCTCCGGCTCCGGGGGGTTTCCGGTGAGATCCCAACCCCCATTCCCGGTGGA
>NW_009911913.1:0-1243 GCF_000696875.1 Nestor notabilis
TGGCCAGATGGGGACCACAGTTGTGCTGGGCACACTGCAGAGCCCTGGCATGCTCCTTGTGCCGGGGAGGACGCAGGGGTCTGATATGTCCAGGCACGTGTTGCATCCCCACAGAGTGCATCTACCTTAAGCACCTCTGTCACCCTCCCCTGCACCATTAGGACCAGGGCTATACGGACTGGGGAGAATGCTCCTTGTCATCTATATCCCCATGTCCAGAACACCATTATTTGGGTGGCTGTGACAGCCCTGTACCCCAGGCATGGTAGGGTGCCCTATGCTATGGGACTGCTCCAACACTGGGCTCATCTCACCTCCTTCTCTCCTTGCAGGGCACAATGGGCTGGTGGCAGTGAGTACCAAGAGCACAGTGGTGCTGTCTCTCCTCCATCCCTGGGGACAGTGGGGGAGCAGGGAGGGTGTTGCTGGCAGTGTCCATGGGGCTGAGGCCTCCCACAGGGCTGTGGGAAGCAGGGTCCTCCCTGGTGATGGGGTGCTCGGGATGACAAGAACACATCCCATCTGGCGGGACGGGCAGTGTGATGCTGTGCTCCCCGCAGGCTGCCTACTTGCAGCGGGCAGGGCTGCGCACAGCCGTGCTGGAGAAACGCCATGTGCTGGGCGGTGCGGCTGTCACAGAGGAGATCGTGCCAGGTACCCCTGTGTGTCCCCTGTCCCCACACCCCTGGCCAGCCCTGGGCATGGACGCCACCCACTGCACCACAACTTTCAGGCTTCAAGTTCTCCCGGGCATCGTACCTGCTCAGCCTGCTGCGGCCACAGATCTACACTGAGCTGGAGCTGCAGGTACCAGCACCCATCCCTCACTGGCTGCTGGCACCCTGCGGTGGTGAGCCTGCGGCCAGGCTGTCCCCACAGCGTGGTCCCTGCCATCCCTGTCTTGCAGCAGCATGGTCTGAGGGTGCTCCCACGGGACCCCTACTCCTTCACCCCACTGCTGGAGGACAGGAATCCCCCTCGCTCCCTCCTGCTGGGAAACAACATGGCCCAGACCCAGCAGCAGATTGCTCAGTTCTCCCAGAAGGATGCCCAGGTACTACGTGGGGGCATGTACCCAGTATGGCAAAGCCCCTACAGGGCTGCCTTGCCCATGGAGTGGCAGGATATCCATCACACCCACCATTGTACAGTCCCTGTTGTACCCCTTCTGTCCCCTTTGTCCTGGGTTCAGCTATAGCAGTTATTTTTCTCCTTCTTAGTAGCTGGTGCACGGGCGGTGGTT
>NW_009911913.1:1574-2455 GCF_000696875.1 Nestor notabilis
TGTATTATACCTTAGTTACTGGAGTGCTGTTATCTCAACCCGTGGGAGTTACATTCCTCCGATTCTCCTCCCCATCCCTCCGGGAGCGGGGAGAGGAAGGAAGACGGGGGTGAGTGAGCAAGCGGCTGCGTGGTTCCAAGTTGCCGGCTGGGCTTGAACCACAACACCGTTTCAGGCTTATCCTGAGTATGAGGCGTTTATGGGGGGTTTGGTGTCAGCCCTTGACCTGCTGCTGGATGCTGCCCCAGTGGATACAGCTGCTCTGGGGCAGGGCCCCTTGCTCCAGCGGCTCAGGGCCCTGCGATCCCTGTGGCCCCTGCTGCAGGCAGGTACATTGGGATGCTGGGGGATGGCTGCCCCTTCCCAGGTCACAGGCTTCTCAGGAGCCTGGCAGGCTCTGGCAAGCTTTCCCACCTTGATCCTGCTGCCTGACCCCCAGACCCAGCTGGGCATGGGCAGCTTGCCCTGGCACAGCCATGCAGGTCTCACACCACCTCTCACCCCCAGGGCTGGCGCTGGGGCGGCAGCTGCCCCGCTACTATGAGGTGCTCACAGCCCCCATCTCCAAGGTGAGTACTGGCAGTGGCAGTGTGGGGCTACCAGCTGCCTTGCTGCTTGCCTGTGAGGGTGCTGCGGACCCCTCAGCCCCAAACCTGATGCTCTATTTTTCTCCTGGGCCAGATCCTGGATCAGTGGTTTGAGTCAGAGCCCCTGAAGGCAACTCTGGCTACTGATGCGGTGATTGGAGCCATGGCCAGCCCCCACACGCCTGGCAGTGGGTGAGGGTCCCTTCCCCCTGGGTGGCTGCACCATTCTCCCATGCCATCCTCTGTGCCAGCAGCTCCTTGGCTCTGCTGCAGCCGCATACCCCATGCCCTGCC
>NW_009911913.1:2805-3194 GCF_000696875.1 Nestor notabilis
TGCTGTTGCACCATGTGATGGGCGAGCTGGAGGGACGGCGGGGGGCCTGGGGCTACGTGTCTGGTGGGATGGGAGCCCTGTCCCAAGCCATTGCCCATGCAGCAGCTGCCAGGGGAGCCCACATCTTTGCTGAGAAGGTATGGGTTGCCGGGGGGGCAGCCTGCAGGCAGTGGGGATGCTCTTGGTGAAGTCTGTCCCCTCTGCCTGCCCAGGCTGTGTCCCGTGTGCTGCTGGGCAGGGGTGGGCAGGCGCAGGGTGTTGTGCTGCAGGATGGGACGGAGGTGAGGAGCAAACTGGTGCTGTCCAACGCCTCCCCCCAAATCACCTTCCTGGAGCTCATCCCCCAGGTACAGGGTGCAGGGGGATGGTGGAGGCTTGGCATGGCAGTG
>NW_009911913.1:3494-5222 GCF_000696875.1 Nestor notabilis
CACCAGTGCTCTATCCATCTCAACTGCGAGGGCACCCACCTCCTGCACCAGGCCTTCACTGAGGCCACCAACGGATACCCTTCCAGCAGGTAGGAGCCTGCACTGGCACACTGTGGTGCACCAGGGAAGGAAGGGGCAGGATGGCCATGGCAGGTGGTGCTGGAGTGACTGGGTGCCCTTTAGCTTAGCTGGCTTGTGTCCTGCTTCCCCAGGCCCATGATAGAACTCTGCATCCCCTCGGTGCTGGATCCAGGGCTGGCCCCACAGGGCTGCCATGTTGTGTCCCTCTTCACCCAGTACACCCCCTCTGTGCTGGCAGGCGGGCAGCCCTGGGATGAGCAGGCCAGAAATGCATATGCGGACACAGGTATGTAGTGCATACATGGACCCAGGTAACGCCAGGCAGGAGTGCTGGTCCCTCCCTGGGGACAGAGCTGCCCTGGAGCTGCTCAGGGGCTGGCCACCATGCTCATGCCCATCCCTCTCTAGTGTTTGACTGCATTGAAGCCTATGCCCCAGGATTCAAGGCATCCATCATCGGCAGGGACATCTTGACACCACCAGATCTGGAGAGCATCTTTGGGCTGCCTGGTGGGGTAGGTACCATGTTGGCTTAGCTCAGAGCATCACTCTGGTGCCTGTTCTGGTGAGCACACAGCCCTGGGCCAGGCACAGCCAGCTCACGCAGAGCTCTGCTTGCAGAACATCTTCCATGGAGGGATGTCTCTGGACCAGCTGTACTTTGCCCGGCCAGCACCATCCTACTCAGGCTACCGGTCTCCAGTTCCTGGCTTGTATCTGTGTGGAAGTGGAGCCCACCCTGGTGAGCAGTGCCTGGGAGCCAGGACCCTGCTGGGGAGCTGCAGGAGGAGGGCAGGGATGTGTGGAAGAGGTGCAAGGGCATCAGTGGGGGGAGTATGTCCATTGCCCTCTCTGCCCTCTCAGGGGCAGGGAGATGGGGCAGCTCTGTGGGTGCAGCCCTGCACCCCATCTCCTGGGTCTGAAGCTGCCCGCCACTGCCCGTTTCTGCTTTTTGCAGGAGGAGGAGTGATGGGAGCTGCAGGACGCAATGCTGCCCATGTGGCCCTAAAGGACTTTAGGCACCTGTGACGGCAGTGGTGACACCAGCTTCACCTATGGAGGGCTGTGGCTGCAGTGAGCCATGTTGACCCCATGCAGAGCCCTGCCCATCCCCAACTTGCTTCCCAGGCACTTCAGAGCAGCCTCAGCCTCTGAGAACTTTGTGGAGGTGAAGGTTGGCAGGTCCCATGTGCTCCCAGCTGCTGCTGGCACTTTAACACGTAGCTGCTCCCAGCACTCCGCAGTCCAGCCTTGCCTGGGTCACTCCTAGGCAGTGGGTGGCCATGGCGAGCATCACTCAGCCCCTGCCTGTAGCTGCAGAAATAAACCCTAAGGCTCTGTCTTGAGCACTCTTGCTGTGATTTTGCAGCTCTTTGTGCCATTTGCATTGTGCCTGGTGATGCAGCCCTGAGTGAGCTGTCAGAGGGGACAGGCATGTCCCAGAGCAGTGAATGGGGGCAACTAGCCCCTTGCTGTCTCCCCTCACTGAGGCAGGCTCAGGTACAATGCAGGGTTTTGGAGCCACCCAAACCCAGGCTGGCCTGGACCACCCCAAGGTACCTAGAAGAAGTAGAGAACCAGGTTGGTTCTTGAGACCTGCTTTGCTGCCTGGAGCCACCAGCAGCTCAAAGACTGCAGAAGCCAGCA
>NW_009911914.1:0-1550 GCF_000696875.1 Nestor notabilis
CATCCCCACCCATGGAGACACTTCATCTCATGCCCATCCATGGAGCCTGGTGCTGACCCATGGCTGGTGCTGGAGTGAAACCCACCTGAGCACACCACGCTGGCGTGCTTCCCATGGTCACAGCTCCTGTCTCCCCCTGAGCTCGCTGGGCATTCCCTCAGGCTCAGCTCCGTCCCCTGGCAGTTCACGTTCTCCAGCCACACACGCAGGGGGCCGGTGCTGAAGTTCGCTCCCTCCGATGCCGGCAGCGCCGTCCCGCATCCCAGCTCCCGGCACACGACCTCGGCGTCCCGTTTATCCCATCCCTGGTCGCAGACAGCTCCCCAGTGCCCCTCATGGAGCACCTCGACCCTGCCGGCGCAGTGGTGCGAGCTGTTGGCCAGCCGGAGCGGAGCCTGCTCTGGGATCAGTGAGTCTGCAAACACCCAAGGGAGTCATGAATGCCTCCAGACATGCTTATCCCATTGGAATTCAGCTCCCAGCTCCTTCTCCAACTGCCAAAAGCCTCAGAGAAGAGGAGGGGTGAAACCCAAAACTCGCCCCAGGAGGACCCTGCACCGGAGCATCTCCCTGCAGAGGGTCCACCCTGGTCCTGCATCCTCCTGGACCCCACTCCCTGCAGGAATTGCTCTCCAGGCAGGTTGCTTTTGAAGAGCTTCCCTGCAATGAGTTGCTCCTGTTGTGGGAGCTGGAGTGGGAAACGCAGGGATGTCTCCCATGGCCTTAAATCATAGAGGCATAGAATCAACCAGGTTGGAAAAGACCTTTAAGATCATCGAGTCCAACCATTGCCCCAGCACTGTCAAGGCCACCACATGCTGCATGAGGTTGTCCAAGTGCAGGACCCGGCACGTTGCCTTGTTGAACCTCAAACCATTGGCCACAGCCCATGGATCCAGTGTTTCCAGATCCCTCTGCAGAGCTTCCAACAATTCCCACCCAATTTGGTGTCATCTGAGGGTGTCGCCTCATCCAGATCACTGATAAAGAGATGAAACGGAACTGGCCCCAGCACTGAACTCTGGGGGACACCACCAGTGACGGGTCACCAACTAGATGTGGCACCATTCACCTCTTGGGGCTCTGCCATCCCAGCCTGTTCTTTATACAGTGAAGAATCCACCTAACCAGGCCATAAGCAGCAAGTTTCTCCTTGGGATGGGAGGAGCAGCCATCGTATTGGACCGTCGAGTGCAGGATGGGTGATGAAGAACCCCACTGGGTGCACCTTACCATCCCACCGCCACGCACGGAAGGAGAAGTCCTCACCTGAGCAAACCACACCAGCATCTTCCCCGTGGTAGCAATTACTGGTGCCCCAGGGCCGGGCCGGGCAGGCGGACAACGCGTTCTCCGTGCCCGTGCAGTTCGTCTCGTCCATCCAGATGACGCCGTCCCCGCGCCCGAACTGGCCTCTCCCAGGGGCCGACAGCGCTCGGCCGCAGTCCAGCTGCCGGCACACGACCTCGGCGTCCACCAGGTCCCAGTTGTCATCGCACACGGTCCCCCACTGCTTGTTGTGGAAGATCTCCACCCTGCCGGCGCAGCGG
>NW_009911915.1:0-1405 GCF_000696875.1 Nestor notabilis
GCTCCGGAGCTGGGGGCTCTGCGGTGCTGTGAGACCCCAGGTTCTGAGGACACAGTGCTGCCCGCATCCCTGTTTCCAGCACAGCCCCGGAGGGCTCAGCAGCATGGCCCTGGAGGACTGCTCGCAGGAGGTGGTGGATGTGGGGCAGGGGCTGCTCTGTGGAGGGCCCCTGGGAGGGCTGTGCGGGGCAGGCAGGACCAGGGGTGTATGCAGGCCCCGTGGGGACACGGATGGGCTCTGCTGCTTATCTGCCTCTCACTGTGTGCGTGAGCGTGTGCATGTTCACACGCCCTCATCGCGGCCCTGCTGAGCTCTTCAAAACCTGCACATGCAGAAAGCCCTAATCCTGGGAGCCTTTCCCAGCACAGGGATGTCCTGCCCTTGACAGGACACAAGTCGGGATACTCCAAACCTCCTTGGGGCCATGTGCTGAAGCACAGTGTACAGTGCTGTGAGGGTCACGGTGCTGAGTGCGCTGGGCACTCGGGACTGGCACCGGGGTCTGTTCACACCATGGCAAGCTGCGGAGCTTGGGGAAGGGCAGCGGGAAGCCGATGGGGTGCAGGGCTGTGGGTACTAGGCTGTCCTAGGGCTGCCACATCAGCACCCATCAACCTCTGTTAAACTCACCTTGTCTGTCTCCAGGCCCTGGCAGTGGGTGGAATCACCCACCCCATGGAGACCCTGCCCGAGGCCAGCTCAGGACACAGGGATTAGCTTTAAGCCGATTGCTGCTGCCTGGTAGTATATACTTGGCTGTGGTTCCCATGGTGGGCTGGGGAATCCATTTGGTTTTGCCACCACAGCTCATAAGGGCTCAGCACCCCAGTGGTCTCTGGGAGTGAGGGTGATGGGCTCTGTCCTGCCCCAGCTCAGTGACCTTGGTGGGACACTCATAGAACCCTCCTGCCACCTCCACCCTGGCACCCACAGGGACAAGTCTCCCTGGGCTGGGGCAGGGATGGCTGTGGGCACTGGGATTTGGAGTCCATCACAGTGCCTCTTCTCTCTTTGGAGACCCCCAGCGTTTGTTTTAGAGGGCTGTGGCACACCACATGTGGCTCTGGGAGGAGATGGAGAGGAGGCAGAAAGCACAAGCAGGCAGTCCCTGCAGGCAGAGGAGGATTCATGGCTGCTGAGTTTCTGCAAAGACAATAACTGTGCAGGACTCTGGGATGGGGGGAAACTGCCCAAAAAAGGGAGTGTGGCAGCTCAGCCTCCCCTCCTGGGTGCTTTCCAGAGAGCAGGGAACATGGCGGGAGGCTTGTCCTGCTGGGAGTAAGGAAGGAATGAGCATGTCTGCTCTGCATGGCCGCTGCGTGCCAGCTCCCTCCTCCACGCTGGGCGCGGGGCTGTGCCAGCGGCGCTGCTCGCTCCCAGGCGCTGCGGCTGACTCAGGACAACA
>NW_009911915.1:1483-3017 GCF_000696875.1 Nestor notabilis
GAGCTGTGCTGAGTGTCCCCACAGCCCTGTGCCAGTGCCGTCTCACCAGTGGGGACACTGAGGCAGGGAGCCTGCAATGCCTGTGACTGACGCCGGGGTGGCATGGCACCCCTTCTGTCCTTGGCACAGGGTGGCATTACTCCAGCGCTGCCCTGTGCCAGCTCTGCTAACCTCAGCACTGCCCAAAGGCCCTGGATGAGCCTCATGGAGCGATGAGGCTTTGCCTCCCCATCCCGTGTGGCCTGGCCATCCTTCCCTCACCAGTCTTCCAATACCTAAAGGGGCCAACAAGAAATCTGGTGAGGGACTTTTTATAGGTGCACGTAGCAATAGGACAAGGGGGAATGGCTTTAAACTAGAAGAGGGTCAATTTAGATGAGATCTTAAGACCAGTTCTTCCCTGTGAGGGTGCTGAGGTGCTGGCACAGGGTGCCCAGAGAAGCTGTGGCTGCCCCCTCCCTGGCAGTGTTCAAGGCCAGGTTGGACCCAGGGGCTTGGAGCAACCTGCTCTAGTGGAAGGTGTCCCTGCCCGTGGCAGGGGGTTGGGATTGGATGAGTTTTAAAGTCCCTTCAACCCAAACCAGTCTGTGACTCTGTGACCCTGGGGTGGATAGCAAAGCCCTGGCTGTGTTGTTCTTGAGGCAAGGGACAGGCAGGAGCTGTGCACCTCACTTTCCCTATCAAGTAGATGGCTCAGTGCTCCAGGCTTTATGCCCAGAGCTGCTGGTAACTCATGTGAACAGGGCTGGGGGAGGCACCCGGCGAGTCCCAAGGGGGACATTTGCCTAGTGCAGGGTCTCTGCTCACCCCCTGCCACTGGTGTTGCTGGCCAGGTAGGGTCTGCAAGCGTCTGGCTGGGAGCTGGTGGTGGGAGGTGGGGACAAGGAGGACAGTGGTGCTTCCTCACAGGTTGGGGGCAGGTCAGGAATTCCTCAATTAAAGGGCATTTTTGGGCCAGAAATTGCCAATATTGTCCAAATCTAAATGTCTCAGGGTCATCCTTGATAAATTTTCTAGCTGAGAAAGGGGGGAAGAGAAAGAAGGAAACAACCAAACTCTGTGAATTGGCATTTCCTGAGCTAAGTGCCGTGTTGTTTTAATTTGGGTGTGTGTGAGAGAGACATGGCTTTCCATCCTGCACCAGCATGTCGTGTAACCCCCTAACAACCAACATCAAAACAAACTGCTTGGAAAGGATGGAAACGGAGTGGCGGGAGCCACAGCAACACAGCACGGGGGGAGGCTGGGCTTGGGGTTTGGTTTGTCATCTCCAGAGAGGTTTTGTGATTTCTACTTATGCAGGATGGGAAGGACTTTCCCCATCTCTGTTCATTCCGGCTGGGTTTTGGGGTGGTCCCTCTGGGTGGGATCTGCCCCTGTCCCATTGCAGACACCCCAAACCCCACCAGGAGTTCTGGGAAACCAAATGGCAACAGCCCCAGTGCACCTTCCATGTCCCCAGACAGGCACACATGGGTTTGCCCATCTCTCCTTTGCCGGCTGTGGGGAGGGGACAGGGACACGCATGGGAGGG
>NW_009911915.1:3056-3429 GCF_000696875.1 Nestor notabilis
GGGGGGGCTGGGGGGGGCCCTGGTGCCGGGGGGGAGCCGCAGCAGGGTGTGCTGCACCCTGCTGAGTCAGCAGTATGGGTGGGGAGGCAGTTAGCCCTGCGGCATGTCAGTTAGGTTAGTCGTGGGGCAGTTGGTTAGACCTGTGACATTTCAGTTACTCCTGGGGTGTTTTGGTTAGCCCTGGGGCATTTGGTTAATCCTAGGGCATGTTGGTTAGCCTTAGGGTGTCACAGCACGGGCTTCAGAGCCGGGAATGGTCTGTGTGGGAACAGAGCTGTGTGTTGTGTAGGGTGTGCCATGGCAGCAGCATGGTGGCTGTGTTGGCATTGCATGGCTGTCCCTGGGGACCTGTCCTCGGTGTGGGTGTCTGTCC
>NW_009911915.1:3453-3672 GCF_000696875.1 Nestor notabilis
GGGGTGGGAGTAGCTTGGGGAGTAGGGCCACTTTCGTGTCCTGGCTGGGAGACGGGGACCAGCGCGGCCACCCCTGTTCCCTGTGCTGCCCCTCACCCTGCACTTGTTCTTAGAGCCGGGGGGGGAGGGTCATCCATTGGTCAGCTGTGAACCGCAACCAGAGCGGGGGTAAGTGGCGTCCCTGTCCCTGTGGCACCCACCGGCGGCAGGCTTTGTATC
>NW_009911916.1:0-1012 GCF_000696875.1 Nestor notabilis
TGAGAGCCAGCGCCGTGCCCCCCTGCTCTCCCACCCTGCCCCGCACTCATCCAGCACAGCAGCCCCACTGCAGTGGTCCTGCATCAGCCATCGGTAGATTAATTGCTCACCGCAATTAACCGCAGAAACCCGGAGGCAATTACCCAAGCGCTGGCCCGACACTCCATAAAGCATCTCCTGAGCAGCTGGGAATAACTCGTTCCAGGTCCGTACACAACGCAGCAGCGCTGTGTTCCCGTATCCCCACGTCCCCGTGTCCCCACTGGGAATACTGGCCAGCACTGCAGCTGTGGCACTTGGGTGGATTTGGGTTAACGTTATCCCAGCCCCTCTCTCCGAACACAAGTGGAATTCCTGTCTTACTGCTCCCTGAGCCCGGCACCTCCTTTCCCTGCAGATGGTTTCCCAGCTGCCTTTGATAAAGACCGTTCACAACCTGCACTTGGACAAGCTGGGGTTTTTCCATGAGACTGCCATGAATTTCCCCACCCCGAGCCCATCACCTGCCTTTCGTGCCTGCTCTGACTTGGCAGCTCCTGCGGGGTTGACAGCTGGAGCAGCACCTGTAAGGAATTCCAGCATTCCAGCCCTCACCTGTCACCTCCTGCTGCTGCTCCCATCCTTGCCCCACAGAGACCCGATGATGATGGTGGCACCAGCACAGCCAGGAAGGGCCAGTGGCCACCAGGGCAAGGCCAAGC
Source organism: Nestor notabilis (assembly GCF_000696875.1). Classification (NCBI taxonomy): domain Eukaryota; kingdom Metazoa; phylum Chordata; class Aves; order Psittaciformes; family Psittacidae; genus Nestor; species Nestor notabilis. The sequence continues at coordinate 702 of NW_009911916.1, forward strand.
CCTGGGCCCCAAACCTCCATGTCCCCGCTGGCTTTTACAGCCACTTGCTGCTTCCAGAGGAAGGAACTGGATTTCTACACCCTGCCCTGGTGTCCCCTGCACAGGGACACGCAGCGGGTGGCTTCGGGGCACCCAGAGCCGATAACACTGGTGGGGAATGGCCGAGGTCACCCTGGCAACTGCAGCCAGTGAAGGTGACATTTTACCAATCAATGGCCCCTGCAATTAGCTGAGCTCCCCCCGGCACAATGCACTGAGCACCAGGGCACAGGATGCTCCTCCGGGCGCCGCGGTGACCGTCCTGGTGTGTG
>NW_009911917.1:0-304 GCF_000696875.1 Nestor notabilis
ACTTCTCCACCCCCTGCCTCAGCTCCTCTCCAGCCTTCTGGGACTTGAGCTCCGCCTGCGGGACCAGGAGGTGGGAATGAGCCCCCCCTTGGCCGGACAGGGACCGGGATCACCACGGTGGGGATGGGACATGCAGCAGGGTCCACCTTGTCAATCTCCTTCTGGCTGGTGCCCTCCTTGCGGAGCCGTTCGTACTCCTGGCACTTGCTGTGGTAGCTCTCCTTGGACTTGGGCAGCAACTGGGCCACCCCATGCAACATCTGGACGGCCTCCAGTGTCCCCGACACCTCCTCCTTGGACTAAG
>NW_009911917.1:434-699 GCF_000696875.1 Nestor notabilis
TCCAAGTGGCAAAGGGCCAGTGTGTCCGAGGAGATGCGGAAAACCTCCCAGAGCGGCGCAAAGGTCCTGGGATTGGGGGGGGGGACACACACGGGCAGAGATGAGCAGGGTCCCCCCTTCTCAACCATCGCGGGGTTCTCCGGACCCCTGCTCACCCCAGTTGGGTCCCGTTGGTGGCCATCTTAGACAGCTTCACCATGGCCTTGGCGTAGTTCTCCTCGATGGCAGCCCTTGGGGACAGGAGGCGCTGGGGATGGAGCCCGGT
>NW_009911918.1:0-10656 GCF_000696875.1 Nestor notabilis
TCCCAGTGGGGAGTCCCGTCGTTTCCTACCGTGGATGTATCTGACAGCACATGTTCGCCTGCTGCTTCTCACGACAAGTGTGACTTGGGGTGGTTTTTGCTTCATCTCCTAGGCTGCAGGTGTGTGGGGGGGCACCGGTTGGAGGTGCCCCAGCCCGCTGTCTGTGGGGGCTGCTTGGGATGATGGCTCGACAGGCTGGGAAGGAGCTTTCAGTTGGAAATCGCTGTTTGCAACAATTGCTGCTTCATTGCTGAGATTTGCGGTTCTTAGTATCTCTTGTTTTTTCACACTTGTTAGGTAACTTTGGGACCCTTGGATCTCTTGTGCTTCAGGAAGGTGCATTCCTTTCATTCAGTAAACTGAAGCATATGCTATCATTTTCTCAGCCAAGCGATGTGCTAAAGGCCAATCCAGTCTCAATTTATAGTTTTTCTTTGCACCTCAGTTGGTCTGGGGGAGTGTGAAACTGCATGTCTGACCAGGATGGACGTCTGAGGTGGAAACCAGGAGTCTGATTTTTTACCTCTTTTCTAATTTCTTCTGGTAGTTTTGAGTAAGTTATATCACAAACAAAAAAACGTGGTTTGAATTAATGATGTGTTCATTTACTCAAGCAATACTCTTGTCTGTTGATACACAAGTTATAGAAACAGACCTTGGTAGTGGCTCTGGGGATAAGTAATTACTAGGGATTATGCAGTATAACACTTTTCTTGGGATCTTGAGGTTTGTTTGGGGTGTGGGGTTTTTTTTAAGTAATCAAGAATGTGAAAACTAGGAAAGACCAAAATTAGGATTGGCCTTGCAAACTCAAGTTGCAGTATCATTTCCTCTGTGTTTACATTTTAAACATGGTTATGTACCAAGTGTCACTCAGGATCACACGCTCTGAAGCATATGTGTATGTGCAGGGACTGAAAATGAAAGAAAGGACTATAGAAAGAGTATTCAATTTGAAATGGGATTTAGAAGAGTTAGATTTTACTCCTAGCTTTGGTGGGATTTAACTTTTTGTGCTATTAGGCAACAACTAGAATGTTTCCCATTCTTTTTATGGTTTAAGGGTTTTGTTTTTTCTATACAGTTGCTTCTCTGGCAGAAAGGGGGCTTGAAAAGATACACTGGTCATTTTCTTTAATACTGATTTCACGAGTCAGCATTTCACAGAGTGATGGTAAGAAGTTATGCAGCAACACAGGGTTGGTGTTGGACAACAAGTAAACTTGGGTCTGTAACGAGCAATGGAGGCAAGATTAAAATTAAGTTAAAAAATGCTGGGCGAAGTAGTCAACAGCTGTGCTGCCTGATGCTATCAGTAACAGTTTGTATGTGTTCAGTAAACGGGAATTTTAAACTACTGGTGGAGGAAACCCAGGAGAAGGAAGAAAACTTGCAACTTTCTGAACTGGTTTCCTATTTAATGGAAAGAAAATAAAGTACTAGGAGTTTTGTCCCACTGAGGTTTGCAAAGACCTTACAGAGACATAGAAAAATTGCGCATTTATTACTTGGTGCTAACATTTCTATGCTTGCAGTGAATATAAAGAGTAAATATTAACAGTAATGTAGACTGTGAAGACAGTGCACAGTGGGCTCTTTATTTCAGTGATATTGTATGTACCATCTGTGCACGGTTTCAGAATAAACAGTGTTTGTTACTGAATGCAGTCAAATAACCAATAGACAATATCGTGCCATCCCTTTTCTCCATAACAATCTTGTTCTGTAATTACTGATAAAAATTTTAAAGGACTCAGTCTGGCATCTCACGTGCTGTTTTTCCAATATCCCTAGATCAGGTTCCTCATGTTTATCAAGGGTGCTGTTGATTTTAGCTGGGCTTTAGAACACTGCAGAAATCTTTGCAAAGTGCTTCTGGCAGATGGCATAAAGGGAGTTTAGGCTAGGTCTTCTTTATGGCTTCAACATGTAAGATGGGTTTCCAGAGACCATGACATAGGCACAAAATGAAAAAACTTGGAAAAAAAAGAAAAAGTTGTCCGCTTTTTCTTGGCAAAAGGAGCTACATGACATAAAGGCTAAAGTAAAAATCTAGAGGAAATGTTCCTTTTAAAAATAAAAAATTATTCTTCTGGGCACTTTAATCAATTATGGAGCAAATAATTGTATAGATTTGGAAAAATACAATTTTGCCTGAATCAAGCCAAGTTTTAAAACATATTTGTGTTTTTGACAGGAAAATTACATCCATCTGTAATAGTGAAATGATCCTTGGCTGAGTGAAGAAAAAAGTGCTCCAACTTGGTTTGAAGCTGAGGATGCAAATCTGATCTTACATGTATCCCTGTTGGCTCTGAGTCAGCTTTATGTGAAGGCAGCCCTGACCTTGAGGGCTCAAACAACAGGCTGATTTGATGAAAGTAATATGTCCCTTTAACTTCCCACAGAAACATTGCAGCGTGCTGGGAGTAAAATGCATGGCTTTATGTTAGATTCATGTAGCAGAGGCTGTGCATGACAGAGGCAATGTGTTACTGCAGGTCGGTTCCCCCCTGAACTTACCAGAAGTGTTGCTTGTGCTATTCAGCACAGCGTTATCATAGAATTGTTTGGGTTGGAGGGGACCTTCAAAAGTCATCTAGTCCAAACCCCCTGTGATTAGCAGAGACATCTTCAGTTAGATCAGGTTGCCCAGAATCACATCCACCCTGGCCTTGAATGTCTACATTCATGAGACGAATGGTGGTGACTTTGGTGGAAGGGTTGTACTTTGAGTTTGGGAGATTGACAGATGAAGGGGCCACTAGCTGGCAGGGAAGAAGCATTAGCAGAGATGTTATGAGCACTGGGTGGGGGTTTCTGGGCAGCACAGTGGGTAAGGCTATGTAGGTACTGGTGACCTCTGACCACAGTCAGGGGTGTCAGTGCTGGAGAGGAGAGAGCCATGGCCGTACACAAAACCCCTGTTTGTGCTATGGCTGCGCAGGAAGCATGCCAAAGCACAGGGAGTTTGGTGTTTGACTTGTAGAGTATGTGGCAAGAATGTACAAACCAGTGTTTGTCCAGACTTACACTTTTTTGTTGACAGGACACTGCAGTGTAGTATATCACTGTAGCTGCTTTGCCAGCATCAGTGCTGACTCATGGAAAAGCAGCTAATGCCCGCATCTTCCATAGCTCCAGCCATGCAAGCATGTTAACAGGGTCTGGTGGCAGCAACAGAAGTGCTGTGTTGCTGGTTGTTTCTCTGTGACTCCTGTTTAACCCTGATGGTTTATGGAGCTATGGGCATTCTCTCTGAGCATTTGGTTTTTGTGTCTGCAGCTGCAGTGAGTAGGGAAAAGATGGGGAGTCCCTCAGGGTCGGAGCACAGTTTGATCTGCAGCACATGAAAAAGATCTGCTGTGTCTGTGTTTCTGAGAGGCCGGGAAAGAGCAGATGGCTGTTGGATGGGACCAAAGCACCTGAGGGGAACCTGCTGTGCAAGTGCCAGCACCAGCTGTAGTCATTTCACTTGCTTGTCAGTGCTGGGAAGGTAGTCCATGGGGAAGGCCTGTACTTCCTTTCTTTTCTCCCTGAATTTCCTGTTCTTGCCTGGCAATTTTGCTTGTAACACCACCTTAGACAATCTTTCTTGAATCCGCAGTCCCAGTTATACCTGGATCTTTCTTACATCGTGGCTGGCTCTGTAGAGCTGAGAGTCTAGGGAGGCTTGCGCAGAGACTGGTGAGGCTGAATCTACAATACTGTGTTCAGTTCTGGACCCCTCACTAGAAGAAAGGCATTGAGGTGCTGGAGTGGGTCCAGAAAAGGGCAACAAAGCTGGTGAAGGGTCTGGAGCACAAGTGTGATGAGGAACGGCTGAGAGACCTGGGGTTGTTTAGTCTGGAGAAGAGAAGGCTCAGGGGGGACGTCATTGCTCTCTACATCTATGTGAAAGGAGGTTGTAGTGAGGTGGGAGTCAGTCTCTTCTGTCAGCTCACAAGTGACGGGACAAGAGGAAACGGCCTCAAGCTGCACCAGGGGATGTTTAGATTGGATATTAGGAACAATTTCTTCACAGAGAGGGTGATCAGGCATTGGAACAGGCTGCCCAGGGAAGTGGTGGGATCACCAGCCCTGGAAGTGTTCAAAAACCTTCTAGGTGAGGCCCTTGGTGACACGGTTTAGTGGTGGACTTGGCAGTCCTGGAGTAATGGTTGGACTTGATGATCTTAAAGGTCTTGTCCAACCTAGTTGATTCTATGATTGTATGAAAATGTCAGCTAGTAGAAGCCATGCTTGAAGCGTATGCAGAACAGGTTAAATGAGACAGTTGTTAAAAGCAAGGGACCAGCTTCAGGGTGGGTCTGAAGCATGGTGAAGACAACAGGCCTGAGCACTGCTGGAGGTGAGGTATCCTGCTAGTTTTGTTAGAGCACCCTGTTGCTTAAATGCCTAATCCTGGCTGCATCCCCAGAAGAGAACAACTATGTTAAAAAAGGTTCCAGAGAGTGAATTTCTTATCTGGTCTTGATTCTGGATCTGTCTTGAGATCCTGTAGGAACTGAAGAATCCCTAGGTTCCTGTAGCCCAGCTTTTCTCAAAGGTTTTCTAATTGCAGTGTGCGCCTTGGTTTTTGATATTTCCTCTTCCTTAGTGGGGAAGAAATGGATCCAAATCAAAAAATGGGAAGGGCCTATAATCTGCAGGAATTGTGTATTCCTCACCAGGAAAGTATCCAGCTTCTGGAGCTCGCAGCAGGTCACACTGCCAAAACTAGAGCTGTCACAGGCATTCACAGTCCCCTGGCATGTGCTGTTCAGAGCCTGCCCTCTGCATTGCTCCAGGTCCACTTAGCACTGATACTGAGGTGTTCAGTCATCAGTGATGCAGCAAAGCTCCTCACAGTCTGATTGCCAGGAGAGATCGCTTTGCCCTCCTGCCTGCTCACTCCCATGAGCATCTCGCTGCACAGAGCTGCATCCAGGGAATGCTGCTTAGGGCAAGTCTGGCTCTGTGCTAGGGCTTGGTTCTGGCTTAGTGGCAATGCCAAGGTTATTAAATGGAATAATTGATTCAGGAAAAAGCCTAAGGGAAGGCAGAAAAGCCTGGTCCAAGAGGGGGCATTCAAGGTGAAAGACAGATGTAAAGTGGCAGAAAGAAAGAGCATGGTCCAAACCTCCATTTGACAAACAGCATGCAGCCAGGTGCCATGAGCTCAGGAGTCAAGGAGTGGGAAGGGAATGAGAAGGGGCCTAAAAGGTCCTGTGGGTGTTTGGGGAATTCTGATATAGGCATCTGCTGCTTGATCTGATACAAAGCTGTTTTGCCGAAATGTTTGGGACAAATTTTAACAGGCATGGTGTTTATAAATTAGATCACTACTCCTCTGACTGCAAAAGCTCTAACGTTCTCTTTCCAGACCTACTGCCATCTTATGGGTACAGTCAAACCTTGGTTAGGATAATGGGAAAGGGTATAATTTTACTACCTTGTTGAGTCACAAATTTGTTAATAAGCCAGTTAGGTACAGAGATTAACAGTGGTTCTGCAAATAAATTACTATATCTCCAAGGAAATAAAAAAGTCTTTAACAAGTCAAGTGTAGAGATATCTTCTGAATAAGTAAGAAATTAAGAAGTTTAGAAGGTAAAAGGCTGAATTTGTACGGAACCCTTAGAGGATGAGAAGAGCAAGCTTGTCTATAAAAGCTTATGTGATACATAAAAAGAGGCTCTGTAGATACAGTTTAAGCTATATGGTATGCAGAAAACTCTAACCACAGGAAATATAAGGAGAGATTTTTATTTTAAATATTCAATCTTGGTGCAAAAAGCTTAAGTACTCTAACTGTTTTGGGTTTGGATGCTGTACAGAGAAATCCTTTTGTTTGAATTGTAAATAGCTTGAGAGTTAAATGTGACTTCATTGGTAACTGAACTCCAAGGCTGTGGAGAATCTGAACCACAGCACACTGGCATTTCAGCTTAGGAAATGCCCAGCACTCAGCACAGGTGAAATGCATTGAAGCTGTACAGAACAGTCTGGGAGAATGTTAAAAAAATCAGGAAAAGCAGAAAAATCTGCTGGTCACAGTAAAGAAACTGCTGTGACAATGATGGAACAGTGGGGAAGACACTTAACTGCAGGAATACTGAGGAAGTTTGTGGCAGATGTCAGCACAACCTACACTTTGATCAAATAAATTACCTAGTGTGCAGTAAAGTTTAGGAATCCAAGATAAAAATATGATACTAAACGACCTGATAGTCATTTCTGGTCTTAAATGCAAAATCTTCCAAGTCTGTAAAGTGAGTAAAAATGCTATCAAGATAGAACAGCATTTACATATGAATTGGAAATATCCATTCCAGTGAAATACCCATTCAATTTATAAAGGAATAGATGACTATTTAAATACAAGGCTGTAAAATATTCTATTTCACAGCTTTGTGGAGAGTCCTTTAAAAGTCTATTATATGTCGCCTGAGAGGTTTAATTGCTGATGGATTCTAACAGGCTCTTCCAGAAAGGGTTGTGGTGGTAAAATCCTCTGAGCTGGCCAGAACTTCATTTTAACACCATGCTGGTTTACAGAGGCACCTCTCAGAGCAGTCATGTTTATTCACGGATTTCCTGTCCACCCAAAACAACATAGCATATTCTCTTGCTTCCAGCACTGCAGAAAGCTTCAGAAATTATTCTGAATTATATCAGTCGCTCAGTAGTTCAGTGGCAGCCACAGCTGAAGGGGAGTTTTGCTCCTCAGCTTCCACCCACTACTGCTCATTTCTAGTCCCATACTCTTCTTCCCCCAGTTATACCAGCACAGATATTCACTGAGCAATCATGCAAACTGGGACAGTGAACTGAGCCAGAGTTAAAGCAGTTTTTTGTCCCAGGATGGCGCTGCCCACCTGAGCTCTTTAACTTGGTGCAAGTGCAAACCTGCCTGCTTTGCCCTCAACAAGCTGTCCGTGAACATGGAGATCAAGCATTACACTGCTCTTTTGGATGGCAGAGTTGATTTTTTCCCAGTTGAAGTTGCTGTGTCTTGAGGAATTGCACATTGTACCATGGGCTGGGAGTGAGGGTCAAGAACACTTTAAGACTCTGAAGTCCTGCGTTGTGAAACTGCCTCCTGCACTTTCTATTGCAGCTCCAAAATAGCTCTGTGGAAGAGTCAAATACCCTTAATAAAAGTGCCTTTTCTCTTTGAACATCTGAAGATGGTTACCTCAAAAGGAAGTAATAAAACCCAGGTCTTTCCACAGTTAATCCATTTGAATAAGGCAGTCTTGAAGTCCAGGCTAGTTTCAGCACTCCTCAGCCCTCAAAATTAACATCAGGCTTCAGGATACTCATGCTTTGTGCTTGATGAGAAACATCTGAGTAGCAAGTGCCTACACAATGTATATACATACATGCATATATATGTATACATGTAGGCACTTACTACTCAGATGTTTCTCATATTATTGTTATATACATTCTTAGTCAAAAGCTGAGGACAAGTGTCTGTCCTCTATACATCAGTTAAAATTAATTTCTAAAATAATGTACAATTCAGAGTGTCCACTAGTGCAAAATCTAACTATGGCCATATACAGGGATAATAGTGTAACAGTTAATACACCATCTACGACTTCTAAGGTTTATTTTTTTATTCTGTAGACTCTGCTTAACTGAGTGATAAACTTGATAGTCTTGGCTTTAATGAGAAGCTCGTTATGTGTTGGAATCTTAAAATAAGCCTGCACAAAACCATTTTGCTTGGCTCCTGTATACCAGTCTGTGCTCACCTTGAATTTCTCTGTGCCTAGAGACAGTAGCCAGCTGGAACTGAGATTTGATGAAAAATGCACACTGTATTTCCTTTGGCTCCTTCGAATATCTCATAGTTGGAGACAGTTGGAAATTAGCATCAGGGTGCTTGCGAACAAAACTTTATGTGAGAGGATAATGATTTTAAGAAGGGATTGCCTTCCCATTCAGAATGTGGATGAATCAATATTATTTAATTGTCATTCTTGTGTTCTGTGAAAATTAATTAATGAGAGTATTTCTGAGATTATTTGGGGGGAGGTGATATTTCTACAGGTACTAGCTTGCCAAATATTTGAGATAATTTTGTTGTTTTCACTCTCATGTAAGCAACAATGGCTTAAATATAACTATTATATCAAACTGATCCAGTGATTTTTAGTTTGTGTACAGAAGTTTCTATTTTATTGGTAATATTTTCTATAAGCAAGTCTGCCTCCGTTATACAGTACTTTTATTCTAAATATTGACAATGGATTCAATTCTTTCCTGAGCCTGAATTCGACTTCTCTAATGGTCTGGTATCACTCTCAAATTAAGTGTATCAGGTTAGCACAGCTATCAGCTCTGCTTTCCAGGTCTTCACACATTTATTTAGATTGGCTTGAGTCTGGAGCAAACGCTGGCTCACACGTAAGGCAATTCAGGCACAAGGACAATTCAGTCAGCTTAAGGACTGCCAGGGTGAATTGTGTGGTGCAGCAAACAGAAGTCCGCAGTCAGAAGTTACTCTAGGGATGTCTGAGAAGGAGCAAGAGAGGAACTGGTGTGATTGCTTCAATGACTAGTTTACTCTTTCTTAAGATGACTGCTGAAGTAGGCTGGAGGTCAAGCTCATGTGCTGGCTAATGCCAGAAGAAACAGAAAGGAAGATTTGTTTGCAGCCAGAAGCTGGTGCTTGCGCACCACATACTTTTCAAAGGGGAAATGCCAGTGTTTCATTTTTAACTTGCCAAGAGCAACAAGTCTGATGGCTACTGGCTGGTCTCTTTGCTTATCATAAAGATTTCTTTAGCATGTGAGATATTTCTGGGTTTACTTGCTCATTTGAACACATGAACTGAATTCTTTTATAAAAATTGCACAGGGGGTTAGTGAATACTTTGCAGTAACTAGTAAGGTCTCTGATCTGATTCCATGTAGTTTGCAGTTTTCCTTCACATGGGATGGCCCCAGATCTTCTAGAGTAACTAGGATTTCCAGTGCAAATGGACCACCATTAGAGCAGTTATGAACTGGAAGAGCTGTAGGTCTAGCTATCCAGAAGCTCAGTATCCAGAGCTGTTATCTGGGTTTGGATTTTACTCTTTCCATGGACAGCTGATGGAGCTTTGGGTGGAAATATGTGACTGTCATCAAATGGATGTCTTTGCCTTACCTGTCTATGTTCCCTGCAAAGGCCTGATTACACAACATGTCTCCACAGCTCTGTAAGTGCTCATGGGTTTTGATGTGAAAACAATAAGCATGACAGAGAAGAGGCTCTAGTTAAAGTTTCCGTTCTGCTCTTCTCTATATCCCACAGTGGGTTTCATACTCATTATAAAGAGTTGCAAGGATATATTTACAAAGGAAGATGTGAGATTAAATGATCATGATCTTAATCATGTTATAATTCTCATCTTGAAACTCATGGTAATTAGTTGCTTTTGGCTTTACCCTTCAGCCACACCTGAATCTCATTTCTTATCTTTTAACTCCCTTAATCAAGACTTCACTGGTTTACCTTGCTGTTAATAATAGTTTTAGACCTGGCTTTGTCAGAAGTATTTATGTTTATCTCTGACTATTTTTCTAATATGATCCTGATTAGAATTCTTAATTTGCAGAATATGGTTTTTAAATCATAAAGCTTTATGACTTTAATTAGGAAAATTAGGAGATTGCAGGTGAGATTTAAGGACTACCCAGGAAGGCATAACTGAAAGAATAATTGCTGGTTTGTGCTTTTAAGACTTTTCTAGGTGTAAGACTGGGCAGATGAAAAGGAGCAGTGGGAAGAGAGGAGGATGTTAACTGAATGAAGAGTGTAAAATAGCAGTGTGTGCTGTTCTCAAGTGTTTATGGGAACCTTTTGTCTTTGTAGATGTCATTAGAAGGCGTGACAAACATTTTGCTGAAACGTTTCAGAAGGAGAGAGAGTGGTTTTCATGTGGCTGATGTTGCTTAAGTTTCCATACAGGTTTGCTGTGGTCAGTTGGTGCATACTCGGCGAGTCTCTAACCAGCTAGATTCTTGCATTAACATCAGAGACATATAGTGGTGTTGAAACTCACACAAAATTTTAGGGTGTGTTAGAAAGTAGGTACAACAAAAAAAGTGGGTCCAGCCTCTAGAGGTTATCTGGAAAAGCTGAACAAGAGGAGATGGAGAGAGTGCTGTTTAGGTATTGAAAGTGCATTATACACCATATTCCTGTTCGACCATAAACCTATTAGCTTGGAATCAATACCTGGGGCTTTTTGCCTTTCTTGTGTACATGAGACCAGCACCACTCACAGATACTGCTTACCTTTTTTCCTCTTGCAAATAGGGTATGCAAAACTGGGCTCTCAATATATACTTTGAATTTTCAGATACTGATGACAAAGAGATAGGGAATTTATTTTTTTTTTTAAAGCAGTACCCTGAAGACAAACTTATCTACGATGCCATTCAACTCTCACTTTCTTTTAATCCTAAACATTGACCTTTAGGAACAAATAGTTAAAATAGATCATGTTATTCTTCCGTTTAACTTTAGCAGTGCCCTTCCACATGTTAAGAGATATCCTTAAAGGATTGAGCCAGCAGTGCTCAGAAGGAAATGGAGCCTTATGCTTGGTTTCTAATCTTTACTTAAGCACAAAATCTGTGTGTATATGCATATATATATATATATATATATAT
>NW_009911919.1:0-2025 GCF_000696875.1 Nestor notabilis
ACACACGGGCACACGCAGTGGTAACTGTGTGTATACATGCAAAACCGAGCTCTGAAACCCTGCTGAAGAGAAGGAGCAAAGCTCAGGAGTTGGTGTTTATTTGTAATTACACTTCCATCTGAAACAAGTAGAACCGATATAAACGCGCGCCAAAAGTAATTTGTCCAGGTTTGACAACGGAATCCGAAATACCTCAAGTACAAAGATTACAGAGAAAATTAAAAACCAGCTTATACAGGGTGGTGTTCCTAAACCACGAGCAGAAACACCACGCTGAGGCTATCGCTGTCTGGGTGTGGAACCTCGTATCTCCCTGGCCTCAAAATGCCACTTCAAACTCTCCAGTGGGTACTAAGGGCACAGTCCTGGCCAAAGCACTGCCTTGGTTTCAGGACCCTTTTGCAATAGCCTGTTCTTCCCTTTTTGCCCACGCCTCCAAAGTGCTGTACAACCACCAGCAGGGTTCGCGTCTGAAATTACCTTCCTTCTACCACCACACGCAGCGGCAGTCACCTGTCACCTCCGTGTCTTTCCTAATCTCTTTCCTCTCTATATCTTTTCTTTTCCTGCTCTCTTTTCCCATCATCTCTCACTTGCTGGGTACCTCTCCAGGAACCCTTTTCCCATGGTTGCCTCCCTCAATGGGTGTCTCAGACCCAGCCCTTCCTCAGAGCACCTTGCTTGCACCAGCCCCCGGACTTGCTGAGGACCTGCTCATTGATGGGTTATACAGATGCCATAGATCTTAAAATGCAAAATTCTGTGGCTTCATCAGCGTTTTGGTTTTAATTGTGTGTGTGTGTTCAGGATGTTGCAAAGCTATGTCATAATCATCATGTGATTAATATTTCGACTTTGATACCTGGGATTGAGAGGAATACTTTGCCAAGCCTTTGAACACAACACTGTTATTCTGCCAAACCCCACTACAACCCTATTTTGCCAACTCCAGAAATAATACTTCAACAAGAAAGAAGCTAATTGTTTTCTGAAATGCTGTTTTCTTGGCCACTGATGAGGAAAACACTTTTTCTATCATTTCTTACTAGAACCACCTGTAATTAACATACAGATCCATACCACCATCATTTCTGTGACTCTAGAAATAGTGTCTGTTTGCAACCTGGATGCAAGGTCATCACTTAAAATAGCATCTCTGTGCTCAAGTGATGCTGAATGTTTCCCTAAAATCTCAGAGTGCTCTGGTTTAGGTCCTTGGATTTGATGTGTTGTGTTGTTTTGTGTATGATCAGGTGAGGAAATCTGACAGCATGGCTTTGGGTGTGTGCGTAAACCTTACGTAGTAGTACTGATTGTTCAACTGCTTGGTAACAAAATCGATAGATTTTGCTCTGAAACCCAAAGCCCACCCAAATACATGTCCTCAGGTGAGCTATACACAGTAGGAAAGTTAAATTAATACCTAGTTCACACACTGGTAAATCAATAATACCAGAATGACTAAACTTAAATATGATGACTTTGAAAGGGAATGTAGAAAGCTGACCTGCAAGCTAAACTAAATTCAGAAGCTTAAAATACTACACAGTAGACTGGATTTCCTTTTCCTTTCTTAGTCATACCAGATCTGAATGAATTCTACTCCACAAAATCTTTGTATTTTGACCAATATAAGAGAATAATCTGGCCCAGAATACTTTTTGTGTATTGCTTACTGTATGACAGGTAAGTTTCTTTCTCTATGGCTTGGTACCTGTAGAAAACATTTTAAGATTAATACAAAGCCTCAGTAACTTTTAGATACCCTTTTTCCCTACCCCTGTTCTTTTTTCCCCTACCTTTAGATTCTTTTTCCCCTACCTTTAGACTCTCTGTATCTGTTTCACACAGAATTCTACATACAGTCAGGAATTTCATTGAAAAAAATGTTTAGGGCTAGCATAGGAAAGACAAAGAAAGTTGGCCAAGGTTTTCCACAGTACCCCCAAACCGTGATGCAAAACCCCCAAACCATGATGCAAAACCTGAAGTTGCCAAGCTGCTACGTGCATCCTTGGCAGAAGA
>NW_009911920.1:0-25447 GCF_000696875.1 Nestor notabilis
CTGTTGCAGGTAGTTCCGTGCTGAGGATCGCTCCCCGAGGCAGAGGTCATCTCTTAAGCCCTCGCGTTTCCCTTTGTCTTCGCTGCAGCAAGTGTGATGCTTAAATGCCAAACCAGAAGGTGGTAATGTTTTCCACTTTCCACTAGACCAGGTCGCTTAAAGCCCCATCCTGTGTTGCTGGTTCTTTTTGCCAGCAGTGCCTTTCCTCCATCCTTCCTTTCTTCCATCCCTCCTGTGGGACAGAGTGGTGGAAAAGGCCCCAAAAATGTCATGCTATCCAGATCCCTATAAGGGATGTGTGCCTTCATTAGTCAGTGTGCCCCGCACTGCTTTTAATCTTTCAGGTCATTTGTTCCACTTGCATTTGCTATATTTTACGTTACAGCTGAGCACAGGCTCAGTAACACCTTAGTTTCATACCCGTGGTGCTCTGAAGGTCTTCTCCCGTGAAGGTTAAGGAAATCACACTGAAAATCTCAGACATGGTGGTGCCCTGGGCAGCTCTCCTGTTTGCCTGTGGCTGCTGAAGCGCTGGGAGGGTGGGCTGAGAACCACCGCTGCCTGCCCTGTTTACTCATTCTCTATTAAATAAGCTACTTTGCTATTTGCTGTCTGTTTGGGTGCTTTTTAAATGCAGCTGCCATGCATGCCCCTGTTTTGCACCTCATTTCTATATTACTTACCCAGAAAGATACAAACTAATACTACTTTTTAAGTGCCATGACAGTAGCCAGTCACTTTTTGTATAATAAGACAGCTGTACTTGCCCAATCCTTTTTTGTTTTTTTGAAAGCCTCTATTGCGTCAATAGAAACAACAGAGTTAATGATTAGAAGGCATATGTGTAACTGAAAGCTTTATTTTCTTCTGTTATGTGTGGTCTTCACTATGTGTTGCACCCATCTAAATTGAACTTGAACAGAAGTTGGAAGGTCCAGCTTTTGTTCTGCCGCTACTTTGTTGTGTGACCATGGACACTGCATGTCACTTCTAGGTTTTTGTTTCCCCACTGCTAAGGGGTAGACAGGAGTTCCTGCCTTTATAGCCTCAAAACTGCCCATGTCCTCTTGTTGCAGACAAGCTGATGGCCGGAAGGTCCTGCGGTCGAGCATACGGGAGTTTCTGTGCAGCGAGGCCATGTTTCACCTTGGAATACCAACGACGAGGGCTGGAACGTGTGTGACGTCGGACTCGAAAGTGGTCCGTGACATATTTTATGATGGGAATCCAAAAAATGAGAGATGTACGGTTGTTCTGAGGATAGCTTCTACGTTTATAAGGTAGAAGCATATTTTGTTGGGGTTTTTTATGCCTTTAAAGCCAAGCACAGCAGCCTTTTAAAACATAGTTTTAAGCGCATTTAAATAACAGCACTGTTTGCATGTTTATTGCTAACCTCCTCATGGAGGCTTGGAACTCTTTCAGTGGGCTTTAGGAAACTACTGCTCTTGTCCAGCGGATGGCATGAGCTGGTGTCATAGCACAGATGAACACTAAGGATGCTAGCCTGGTAAGAAGAACTGAGTTCTGAAGACCTCAGAGGAGATTTTTCACATTTATGCATGCACAGAATACATAGAGGGTTTTGATGTTGGTAGTTGGGTTATAGCTGTACCCTTAATTCCAAAGCTATTCTAATATTGTCCTGTCAAAGTTTGGGTGTTCTTTCCCTGCCTGAGAAGTGTACAAGGTTCCTGCTCTGACACACAACATTAGGATTTCAGGAAGTTGCATTGCTTCTTGTAAGATAATAGAACCTTAGAAGTAGAGAATTAGAGGAAGGTGAGACATAAGGAATATATGCATGTATGTGTGTGTTTATGTATGTGTGTATCTATATATATGTATGTGGAAAAATCTATCTTACATGCTTGATGTACAGCCTAGTATTTTAATAAGTCCTATTCCTGTATCTTTACTCAGGGGAAGAATTTTTCTGTAGAAGTGTTTGTAAGAAACTTTAACAAGCTGGTTTTCAGCACTGGCTTGGTCTTGATCTGTCAGTTTAGTTACATGTATGTGCTTTTTTGTGTTGAGTCACTTGAGCCCCACTAGGTTCAGCACAGGAATCTTGTGGATCTTTCCTCTAAATCAGGTGAAGGATTGGCATTAAACTCAAGATGATGTGGTGTTAGGGTTACAACAGTGAATGTTTTTATTGCATGTAATATGAAGTTAATAGTATCAGGTAATACTTAAACATGTTTTTATTATTTTAAAACAGATTTGGTTCTTTTGAAATTTTCAAACCTACTGATGAATACACAGGACGCAAAGGCCCCAGTGTTAACCGCAATGATATTCGAATACAGATGCTTGATTATGTGATCAGCACTTTCTATCCAGAAATCCAGGAGGCTTATTCAGACAACAGTATTCAGAGGAATGCTGCTTTCTTCAAAGAGGTGAGAAAGATCAGATTCTCTTCTTAAATCCATAGCGGTCATCTTCAGGAACTTCATCTGCAAGCACAGGTGACTGGAGTTGGTTAATATCTTGTATCCTCCAATTGCCTTTGAAGAAAACACTCTTAATAGAACTGCGTATTGATGGAAGTAATGTTGATATTGATCACACTAGTGAGAGTGGTTTTAACCTTTTTGATAGTAAATCATGATTTCTCTGCTTTGGGAGAGCTTGCCAAAACTTGTCTCCACTTGCTGAGAATGTCCTAGACTGCAACGGGGAATTCTGGCCCTGACTGTCAGATGGTGAGTTGATGGTACCAAGGCATCATTTTATAAAAATACTGAGAACATTGAGTCCCTTCCTGTCTCTCGTGTTCCGAATTATAAACAGGAATGTTGACAGCAAATCACTTCAATTCCAGGCTTTAGAACTGAGCAAAGAAAGAATTTGGGCTAAAAGAGTAAGATGCTTCTCTTTGTGTTTTAGTGATTAGTACATAGTGATGGTACCCTTGCTGAAGGGAACCAGTTTGAGATTACTGGACAACTATTATGAAGGCTCTGATTTGGGTCACTTGAAGTTCAAATAATGCCACAGCCCAAATAAGAATGTTGTAACTAACCAGGAAACTGAATAATTAACAACATACCACAGTCTAATACACTTGACTATTCTGTGTAAAAGCAGTTGTGGTGCTTCAAGATCTGAAGTGATCTGGTTGGGACTAAGGGAATGGCTGCAGCGTGGTGCATGTTCAGAACAGCCCAGTAGGAGGTCAAAAGGCAGGCTTAAAATCTGACATTCTCTGGATTTTGTGGGCTTTGAATTTGGGAGTGTGGGGGTGGTGTTTGTTTCGTGTTTTGGTTAGATTTGGGGGGTGTTTTCGTTTGCTTTTCTTGTTTGTTTTTGTTTTGATTTTTGTTGGGTTTTTTGGGGGGAGGATGGTGGTGTTTGGTTTATTTTTCCTTTAACACAGCCTGAGCCTACTTGCATTAGTTCTTCAGAAGAAAATGGTTTACAGCCCCCCATCCTGGCATCCTTTCGTTATTGCACCCACTTCCATTTCTTTGTTTATTTGTTGTGCACCTGCCTGTGCCTGTCCATGCTCGGTGCTGGCATTGTATCCTTACACTTTCTCTCCTGAGTGGAGACTTTCCATACCTTTCTCCATCTGAAAAGCATCCCAGTTCTTTACCGAATCTGACAAACACATCTGTCTTCTTTAGTAGTGATGATATGTTGTCAGCTCAACTCTAATGTATTTTATCTTTACTTTTGGACTATGGAAGAAATGGAGAAAAAAAGGTACAAGTGTTTGCATTCTAGACAGTGCTGTCAAATGCAAACACCATTATCTGGATTTCTCAATTTGTAGGTGGTGTGTTTAAATTTAAATGAGCGTGCCCTTCAGACAGTGCTGTTATTTATCTGGGCATGGTACTTGTTTTCTAGTATGGCCAGTAGTAGAAAAACGTGATCAAAAAGAATAAAGGTCAAAGCAAGTGCAAAGCTGTCTCTTTCTAATCTAATATACCTGTCTGTGAGTGGCACCCAGGCTTTGGTTGGGTTTAGGTGTTATCATTAGTGGGATTTCTTTTTTACCAGAGCTCTGGCAGAGTGCGATGGACTCGTACAAAGACATCCAGCAGTCGGGAACTGCTGTACTGCTGGAGTGCTTTCATCCCAGTGCTGGTGGCCAGGGCTTCTTTTGTTTTGGTTTTACCACCTCCCTGGCATAGAGCCCTTGTGCAGGGTGCGTCCCCATTACTGGCTTATGGTGTGCCAGTAATCAGTTAGGGACACGTGTATCTGACTGCCCCGTTCAGCAAAAACGGGTGAAGTACCTAACACGAGAATATTGCAAAAAGTGGAAGCATGAGATCCCAAGGTGAACAAAATGTTTCTGTTCCAGGCATTGTTTGTGGGTTTTGCTACTTGTCAGTTTAACCCAGGACAAGATTTTTCTATTTATTTTCCTTCCCTGACTGCATATGCTTAAAAAAGAAAAAATTCTGGGTTTGAAGACAGAAGCATAGAACTGATGCCTCTGTTAACTCTGTTAACTAGGTATTTTTTTAGACCTTAATAAGATACACATATACTGCAGCCTGGAGAGATCATTGATTTAAACTTCTGTACATTGACAACTATTTGGGGCCTACAAGGATGCTGGGGAGGAACTCTTCATTAAGGACTGTAGTGGTAGGACAAGGGGTAATGGCTTTAAACTTAAACAGGGGAAGTTTAGATTAGATATAAGGAAGAAGTTCTTCACAGTGAGGGTGGTGAGGCACTGGAATAGGTTGCCTAAGGAAATTGTGAATGCTCCACCCCTGGCAGTGTCCAAGGCCAGATTGGACATAGCCTGGGTGACATAGTTTGGTGTGTGGTGTCCCTGCTTATGGCAGGGGGGTTGGAACTAGATGATCTTAAGGTCCTTTCCAACCCTAACTATTCTAGGGTTCTATGATTCTATGAGTGATTTGAGCTGTGAAAACAGTTTGATTTAAAAGTTTTAGCTAATGGCGGCATAAAATTTGTATTTACCGCAATGCAGTGAAGTATTTAGAAATACCTTGGTTTATTTAAAAGTCAGGTTAGCTTCCTGAATTTTAGATTTCATAGGGCATATTTAGTTGTAGTTGACAGCTGGGCTGATATAATTAACTAACTAGAACTGCTTTAAAATATTATGCTGTTTCTTTGAAGAACGGGGCACATGCAGTGATTGCAGTCAGGGATTCCACAGTGATAACTCTCAGTCAAGCAATGGAAGAACTCTGGTGAAACATGTGTTCAGTGAAGAATTGCATTTAAATCAAATTGTTGTTCTTTGAATGTGTTTTCTTAACCTTGTAGCTTTTTTCCACTCAGCAAATTGAGGGAAATACTTATCAGTGCTAAAACTTGTTAGCAGGGAACATTTTCTTTTGTGCAAACCACTTACCTTCCTGTAAATGACTCCTCTGTACCAGGTACACCAAAAGGCTGACTTTATGCTGGGCTTTGTTGCATAGAGTTAATTTTACTTCTTAGACTTTGCTTATGTTTTCTCCTACCTGTAGTTAAAGGGTCTTTAACATTTGTAGTGAACAAAACAATGTATTTGTATAATGACTGCAGTAAACAGCAAGTCTGTTGTGAAACAGTTTACCTTGTTTCAGTGCTCTGTCTCCAGTACATTTTAAAGCTGTCAGTTGACTTGCAGTCAAGCAGAGGGGGAAGAAGAGGAGGCAAACAGAAAAGGGGAACTGAAAAACAAGAGGGAAAAGGCAAACTGTCCTTAAGATACTTGTGTGCAAGGCATACTGCCAGAATCTGCTTCTGCTGGAGCTGTAGAAACATCAGTTCAGACTAGGAAATGCTGGGAAATACATGAATGTATTGGAAATATATTGTGTTGGTAAATGGGGAAAAAACCCACCTCTCTTTTAGATAACAAAACGGACAGCGAGGCTGGTAGCTGAATGGCAATGTGTTGGGTTTTGCCATGGCGTGCTGAATACAGATAACATGAGCATAGTTGGACTAACCATTGACTATGGCCCTTTTGGATTTATGGACAGGTCAGTGTGGCATAATTACTTGAAACGTGTGTTATGTATTTGCTGTGTAGAGCTATCTTAATGTTCACGATTGCTTTAATATTTTAACTCTAAAGTAGATTTATGAACCTTCTTTATGGCAAAATAGATTAAGTTAGTTCTGGTTGCCCTGTAATTCTTCTTTCCAACTTCTTTTTGACCATATTCACAACATCTCTAAGCATTAGACTGTTCTTGTAGCGTGTGGGGTTTCTCAGTGTTTGAGAGGGCAGGAAAATATCTAATGAGGTAACTTTGGGAAAAGAACCAAGGAGCATTCCCTTTTGGATTTTATTTAGTTTCCTAGAGGAGACTAAAGTAATAAAAATAATGCATCTCACTCTGTTGGTGTCCAGATAACTAGAAGAATGCTAACTATTTCTTTCTTTGTAGATATGACCCTGAGCACATTTGCAATGGTTCTGATAACACAGGGCGCTATGCTTACAACAAGCAGCCAGAGATTTGCAAGTGGAACCTGGGGAAGCTTGCTGAAGCTCTAGTTCCAGAGCTGCCCTTGGAAATAAGTGAACTCATCCTGGAAGAGGAGTATGATGCAGAATTTGAGAAACATTATTTGCAGAAGATGAGGAAGAAGCTAGGCCTAATCCAGCTGGAATTAGAAGAAGATAGTAAGCTGGTGTCTGAACTCCTTGAAACCATGCATCTCACAGGTTGGTGAAGAGCACAGAAGGTTATTGTTTAGTAGCCCATCAGTATCTATAATCAAACCAAAATGTAGTTTATATCTTACCTTACAAGAAAGCAGCCTTGCACAACTACACCTGAGAGAACAACAAAAGAGTGGAAAATAATTACCTTCTTGTGAACTGTGGGGCAGTTGTCGCCTTATACATGTCTTCCCCTCTCACATTTGCACCCAGTTTGCTTGCCTCTTCAGAGTGGTAACCTGTACTGCTGAGGGGGTAGTTAGGAAGGAGGTATGGGACCTGTTTGCCTGCTGATTTATTAGTTGTATTATTCATAGAATTCACCTTTTCAGGTGGAGACTTCACAAATATTTTCTACTTGCTGAGTTCATTCTTGGTAGTAGACTCTGATCCTTCAAAATTGGAAGATTTCTTAAAAGAGCTTACAAATCAGTGTGCTTCTGTGGATGAACTGAAGGTTGCTTTCAGACCACAGATGGATCCAAGGTAATACTCTTCTTAAACACTTTTGGCCTGTGCTTTTAGTTTCATTATAATCATAATGAACTCTCTGTGCTGTGTGATACTTGACTGATTTTAAATTTTGATACCTTGCTGTTAACAGGATGCATCATGATCTACAGCAGTGCAAATTCTTGTGTGTTTTGTGACTGGCGGGTGCTCAGCAGTGACTTGCAGCAGTTGGCTCTTGGGGCTAAAGTTGTCTGAGCTTTTGTTTGGTCTTTTGGTTTTTTTCCTCCTCGTCTGTCTCTGCTGACTAAGTACATGAGAGTGCCAGATAGTGAAGCAATATAGAAATATTTTATAGAAGAAATGGATTTGAACAATAATGATACCGTGTTCTGCCAATGTACTGACAGCAAATCACTTTCAGCCACCAAAATTCTAAGCTAAGTATAACCTAAATGCACACTTAAGGCTCTGAAAACTTTGTGGTGCCTTCCATGTCCCATTTGATGGGCTACTTTGAGTATGGAAAAAAAAGAGTCAGTTTTGTTCATTTGCTGCTAATAACAGTGACTGCAGCAGTTTTTCACTTTTTGGAGCAGTGGAAACCAGGGAATGAGTGTAACCCATTCATTTGTCATATTTTTCCTAGCATGTTCCCAGATGTGGAAAAAAATTAAAGTGGGAGTATTTTGGGCATGTTTTTCCCCCCTATCTCTGTTTCATATGTGCTTCATGAAGTAATCAATCTATAGAAAAAGCTGAAGAATTTGGTGTGTTGTTAATAATTTGCAGAAAGCGGGTAGTTGAGAAAATAGATTGATGTGAAACTTGTATGAACAAGTTGGTGTTATGCCAAGATGGTTGGCTGTAGCCATTTATCATTTTGGAGGTATTACTGGTTATTTAAGTTTTGTGGTGATACACTAGAATGAAAGATAAATAAATTGAAGTGGTGGATACCACTTATTTAATTAAGTTCCAGGTTTCAGACACTTTGGAATTGTAAGCAGATACCATGCAATATGAAGATAGCTCCTGTGATAGAGATAAGACAGTATTTCATTAAACACTGCATTCAGGCTTAGAGGAACATGAAAAGTAGCTATAAATCATCACGATATGGATGTAAAGCTTTGGAGGGGAATAGTACTATGTTAGAGTGCAGAGCTATTTTCACCAAAGCACTTGGATATTGTAGAGCTGGGTATGTCAGATGTGTAAATCAGTTTTGGATACTACTTTATATAAACTCAGAAACTAAAGCACTTACCTTATCTTTGCTTACTAAAAGCAGGAAAGTATAATCTGATACAATGAGTTGTCTGTTTTGAGGCCAGGGAATAACATTCTTATCCTTTGTTTATAAACGCATTATAGAAGGAAATAAAAACACTCAGTGTATTTCGATATGCTCCAACTTATACTCTTTGGGGTTTTTTTAATTTATTTTACTTAATGCTGCAGTGCAGTTACTAATTCAGGAAAAATGAAAGTTAGCATAGCATGGTATTGAAAGCTGCTGTACAGCACCAGCTAACACAGTCAAATTGGAAAAGAATCAATTCTAGACAAACTCACAGCAAAATAGCCTGGATATCTTAGGAATTTATTACCACAAAGCATTTCTTATTCTGTGATTTAGACTGGATAACTACAAAGAAATTAATTAAACAAACTCTTGTCTCGTATGACTTACATGATGTGCCTTCGCCCAGGTCATTTGGGGTTTTATTAGTACTAGTAAAACTCATAGGTGTTAGATGCTTATTCTGCATGCTGATACAGTGTTAATGTTAGGAAAAGAGACATTGAAAAAAACCCAAAACCTATGGACTCTGATACCTAAGTAAGTTCAAATTCCTTATTCCAAATTCCTTTCAAAGTTCCAAGGATATTCTGATGGGAATTGCACATCTAAACCCCACTGGGAATTCTGAAGATCTGCACTTTAGTATGACAGGAATGCAAACAAACATGCTGAAAAAGGGGTGAGAAACAGTAAAATTAGCATGATTTTTGATTTTAAAATTGTTCTGTTAGAGGTGAAGTGCTGTTATTTAAGATCTCTAGTGAAATCATCGGTTATTGTGAATGTTTTCATATCTACTTTATGGCTGCAAAAAGGTGGTTCTTGATGGGCAGCTCAACATTAATGTCTAATGTGTTTGTTCCTTTTGTTCCCAGACAACTGTCAATGATGCTGATGCTGGCTCAGTCTAATCCTCAGCTGTTTGCATTAATTGGAACAAAAGCCAATATAAACAAAGAGCTAGAACGCATTGAACAGTTCTCCAAACTGCAGCAGTTGACAGAAGATGATTTACTCAGCAGAAATAAAAGACACTGGAAAGAATGGCTGGAGAAATACAGGTGAGGTTTCTCACTGTTCAGAGCAGTGTATTTCATTTCCTCATTTTATTTGAGAACATCATGCCTGTCTCATGAAAACCAGCCTGTCTCAAAAGTATATACATTGAGAGAGACGTGGGGCCATGCAACTCACAATATTAACTACTGCCATGGTCAGCGTCTGTGTCGCTGTAGATCTTTGTATTTTATTTACCATATTTTGGGGAGGGTTGAGGGTATAGGAATCACCTGACATCAAATCTAATATTAAAAGTGCTTCAAGAATATTTATGTTGAATTCTAGCAGAGAGTAATTCCAGTTGTGAGCTTTTAAGTGCTCAGTAACTACAGCTGACTGACTGTCAGCATTTATCCTTTTAATATTTTTCTGAAAGAAAAAGAAATGTATTTACTAACATAGAAAGCAAGTAGAAGTATTCTTAATCAAGGAGTAACTGTAAACTGTGAAAGAAATCATTGACGGGAAAAGAATGTCCAGATTATTGTAATGGGCCTAATTTAAAAGGTTAAAAACTTTAGTGTCAGCATGAGGGGGGGTTGTGGTTTTTCAAGGGTTTTTTGGGTTTGTTTTTGTTATGTTTTGTTTTATTTTTTATTAATAAAGAAACCCCCTCAGTAGAGCATTAGTTGTTCCTGTTGTGTGGATTAGGTCAGGACTCCATTCCTCACCTGGCTGCCTCTGATCATGTTCTCCAGTGGGGCTGAGAGTTTTAGTGAGTATTCCTGCTAAAAGGTGGCTCAGACTGCCTCAGCTGTATTGCATCCCTTTGATTGGAATGTCAAAAGGTTTAACCAATAAACAAGCGTAGAAATCCTTCAAGACAAGATCTAAACGTGATGGGGTTTGTGGAGCAGTGCAGAACACACTGTGCACCAGTGTCTTAGTCTGACTTATCAGAGAATATGCAAGGTGTGCCACTTCCTCGAGCCTTGTCAGGACCTGCTGATGGTCTGTGATGCTACTTTTAAATGAATTGTTTTATATCTGTTGTCATGCTGCGTTTTATAAACTGAGGGGATTATAGGTGATGAAATGTTTATTAACAACTGCAAACTAAGGATCTCAAGGTAAGGAAACATGTAAACTTTTACGTGTGATTCTTGATCCAAACCATTGTTTTTACTGCTTGATTTCAGAGACCGTTTGCAAAAAGAAATAGAAAGTGTTAGTGATGCTGATGCCTGGAACACTCATCATGTGAAAGTTATGAATTCCAACAATCCAAAATATATCTTGAGAAATTATATTGCCCAGAATGCCATAGAAGCAGCTGAGAATGGGGATTTCTCAGAGGTATGCTCTTACTCCTTAACATCTCTCTGGGTTTGCATGGATGTGTAGTGGTGCTGTTGATAACTAACATTACGCTGGTGAAATTCCTTCTGGCATCTCAGGCAGTAAGGGGATTGGGAATTTATGGTTCAAAAGGCCTGTATGATTTTTGAGAGATCTGTAATTTCTGATGACTGCAGAACGAAGAAAGGAGTTGAAAATCTGAATCTGAACTTCACCAGCTTTGTGGGCTGATTCCAGGATAAGACACTTGCCTCTGCTTTTGCTGTCTTCAGAATGGTGTTTACCTTGGGAGGCAGTTGGGGATTAATGTACACTCATTCCTTGCTGTGCTATTGTCTTTTAAAACTTCTGACTTTCACCTGTGGAGCTCAGCTGGGGGATTGTTACATGTAGAATATGGGAAAATGAATTAATGTTGAGAAATGACACAACTTTTGTTTGAACTTTTATTTGATGCTTGTATTTCAAGTTACTTGAGCTTGAGTTCCATACAGATACAAACTCAGCCAGCTACAATTTTACAGTGTTCAGTTTATTTGATATGCATATTGTTAATCTATTTAACATTTGGCTTGTTTGGGGTTTGTGTATTAAATACAATGCATTCGATCGTTATTTGGTGTGTAATTCTTTTCTACATCATTTTGCCTTCACTTTCTAAATTCTCATAACCATGCTGTGGTTTCTCTTCAGGTAAGAAATGTACTGAAACTGTTGGAGAATCCATTCCAAGAAGCAGAAGACTTCAGGGAGGTAAAGGAAGATGCAGAAGAGGAGGGAGCAACGGCTGCAGCAGCTGCTTGTACTCAAGAGACCAGAAGCAGACTACCCTATAGCAGTAAACCTCCACTGTGGGCTTCAGAGCTCTGTGTTACATGATCTTCATAACTGCCTTGTTTTGTTTTTTGCTGTAAACTGAAGACTGACCCTCCTTCAGCAGTGAAGAATGCAGCAAGGCAAACATCAAAGTGCTATTAAGTTATTGAAACAACCCTACATTTGGATGCATCTGCAGCAGTCTTCAGCTGTGCTAATTTGAAGCAATCATGGATCATTGGAACAAACCGATGACAATCAACAGTCTCCATATATCAGTAATTTAAATGTTTTGAGACTGAAAGTCTTTCCTTTATTCATACTACAAGTATTCATACACTGCAAGTGAAAAGCAATATTTTATGTTGAGGCGGGCTGAGTTTGACATCCAAATGAAGTTGTTATGTGAAGACAAAAAGAGCAAGTCAGGAATCTGATCTATTTTTGTCTGATGTCTTAACTAATAGTACTTCTAACATTTATTTACTGCTTTCTCTATGCAGGGACTATTAGTTCTCTTTAATGGAGGAATAGATTCAGTGTTGCTTGTTTGAAGCTATGTTTCATTTAATTAAGAAGTTCATTTCTTGTGAACCTTCAGATTGATATTTAATCATTATCTATTTTCAGAGAATTTGTGCAGCCTGGGCCTTGGGGAAGCAATGGAATTTTATTTTTATTTAATTCATTAAGAGCAGAATGAAGGGAGACCATACGCATTTGCACTTGAAAGTCTTGGAGGTAAGGTTTATTCAGGTTCAATGTGTTCGCATACAACATGTGTAAATATTTACTAAAATCATAGGTGCGGTTTTTAAGCCAATTGACTTGGGCAAGGCCAGTTAGCCAAATCAACGTGAACCTTAAACTACACCAGTACTCAAATCCAGGTTCATTTTCTATTTGTCTGCTTGTAACAGAGTCTCCTTGTACAAGAAGCATGCAGATGGGTACCTGTTTGTTCACACTGGTCAGTGGGATCCTTCCATTCCCACTCTGGTCTTGCACCATTTAGTTTGCTTCCACAGTCTTTGAAAAGTTTGACACTGAAAATTGTCATTCAGGACATGCTATTTGAGCCTGTGTTAAAGATCACAGAGGATATGGGAGGAGGATGGGAGCTGACTTGCTTGCAAATTACGTGTTAATAGTGTTTCAGTTGAGGTTTCAGCAGAAGGGTGGTTGCCACATCAGCTGGAAACAGTTGTTCCATAGTTAGTTACTACTTGGCTTTCTGAACTGCTTTGTAATGGAGTCTTTATTACTGGTTCAGGTATCTGAAATCTTGAGGAAGTTTGGTTTAATGCAAAGGTTTCTCTTTTCCAAAGACACCACCGTCTTACACTGTGAGTTCAAGTCTACTAAATTTGCCTTCCACCCCTGTGCAAGCTTAGTATTAGCTCAGGTTGTTTTGTGCTTTTCCAAGTCTTCCTCAAAATACAAGCTACTGAAAAACAGAACAGTTGGGCTGCGTTTATAATCTGCACTGACAACCAACTTGTCCTCCTTGCTGCCACAGAGAAGGTGATGCTTCAAATGTAAACATAAACATTGTTGTGTCGTGCCTTTGACCTGGACAAACTGATGCTGAGTAATGACTTGTGGCAAGCTAGAATCTTTGATGGCACTTTCTGTAATGTCGTGGAGTCCTTACAGAAAAGGACAAGCTTGAAGGTGTATTTACCTTGTCCATGGAAGGATGATACAGTTAAAAGAGGAAGTACCTTGATGAGGTGGGCAATGACTAATGCTGGCTCATGCAGCTGGTTGCCTTCTAGAAATAATCCAGTTTGAGAGCTACCTACCAGATTATTTAGCATATAAAATACAAATTATGGTGCACCTCTAATGCCAAGTCCTGGAGAGAGGGATACTTTCAAATAGCAGTTTTAAAAAGGGAAATTGAATGTAACCATGAGGAATGAAAATGTGGTGGTGTTTCCTGCTAAGTATGTTCTTTGCTTACAGATAGATGAAGTGCAACAGGTCCAGAAAGCTTTTAATGATGAATGCAGACCCTTGGTGTGATTGCTTTGGTGTGCCACTCAGTAACGTTGTACTTGTAGTAGATGCAGTGTGTTCACTGGTGGGTAGGAATATGAAGAGGGTCTAACTGCACATAGTCTGACTGCACTGATACTCACCTGCTTGATTTCTCAGTGCATACAGTAATGTTGATGCTTCATATCTGAAGACGTGTGATGGTCAGAAGCCAAGTGGAAAGCTTGTGCTCTTCCAGCACACACATTTCAACATGCAGGTAGTAGTTTCAGCTCTGATGATAATGAATTTCTTCTGTTCTTGTTCTGGAGCAGGGTGGAAGCAGGAGGTTGAGGACAATCAGACCAAATTTTGTCCAGGCAAGAACTTTATCTCTTAGCTCAGTTCTTCAGAGAGAAGGGACTACAGCTTTTGACATTTGGGAGTCTTAAATACTTGAATCATAAATTGCTTCTTGATGTTTACAGCTTGTATTTGCAATAGGTAAACCTGAAAATAATACTACTTATTGGTCAAATATTCTGCTTGTAAAAAAGCCATGGACTTGTGCTGTAAATGAAAAATGAACTGGTGACTCTTCGCAGCAACAGCTTTCTATGGAAACACTTGATCAGGCAGTCCGTGGCTGTGGAGCTGGAAGGACCCTTGCATCAAAGCAGGTGGTACCCAGGTCACAAAACTGAACTGCAAAGCTAGTGGGGGCATGTCTCTGGATGGTCTCACGTGGTAGAGGATGGTGTCATGTCCTTTTATGACTCTCTTAAGATTTCACTGTAATGCTGCTTAATGAGCTTGTAAATCTGTAATTCCCAAATGTTTTGCTGTCAGCTCTCACTTCGGAATGTTTTGTGAGTTGTTTTTCTTTGGGTTTTGTTTGTTTTTTTTCCCCAAACAAGTGCTATGGCTTTCTTGGATTCTTTTATTTAAAAAAAAACCCAACCAATTTTAATATTCTTTTTCATGCCTGTTTTCTGAAGGAGTTTTGCTGTTAACCATGCTGTTTGCAGGCTTCATTTCTTTACAAGTATTTGCTCTGTGTTAACGTCAGATGGCCAGGCCGTATCACAGACTCCTCACTTTATATTTTTGCAGTGTTTTCTGAGGAGTAGATTATCACAGGCTCAGTCTCCTGCCCCATTAGTGATCTTGGTAGCATGCTTGAAGTAAGGTAGGGACCCTCACCTTTTACAAGAGACACCTCCCTCTTAGTTATTGGCCATAAGACCTATGCTGACACCTCTGTCATTCTTCCTGGCATCACTGGAATTAAACCCTGATGTCAGCAGATACAGGATATGATTTTAAACTCTGCTCACAGAAATAGACCATTGGATAGAAAGTGAAGATGCATTTTGTTTGTTTAAAGTGAGTAGTTGATGCAGATCATTTTTTTTGCCAAAAAGCTACTACAGCCATTTCCATACTGAAGCGCTCACATAACACCAGAGTTGAAAATACACATTAGTTTTTCTCATTTGAGGTAATTTTTGGCATGTCCTCACTGCCCTTTCTAAATTGATTTTGCTTTGTGCAGGGTCTGGACAGGATGGAGTTAACATTCTTCACAGCAGCCTGTGTGGAGCTGTGTTTTGGATTAGCAGCTAAACCAGGGCTGGTAACACAGCAGTGTTTTGGCTATTGCTAAGCAGTGTTTGCACAGCAGCAAGGCTGCCTCTTCCTCTGCTCTGCTCCTGCCCAGGGGGTAGGGGAGAAGTTGGGAAGGAGACACAGCCCACCTGAACTGGCCGAAGGGCTGGTCCATGGCATAGAGCATCATGCTCAACAATAAATAAGGGGGGAGGAGGGGAGGGCTCCTTCATTTCCATACTTTGCTCCCTTGTTTCTAAATCCATTTGTCGCTAAGGAAGCGGGTCATCACTGTAACACTGTGCCTGAAGCCCAAACTTTGCTGCTAGATTTCTTAACAAAAGATGACGTGGTGAAAAGATCAGCATTAGAGAGCTCAGGGTGAGGCCTGGGATGTGGTGTAAATTCAAACAGCAGCATTTTAGCTGGGTCAGATCACAGAGTAGTTGAGGTTGGAACAGGTCTCAGGCAATAGTCTAATCCAAATTCCCCTCCCTCCCCAAAATCCCTATCTTTATAAATGTTTGAAAATTAAAAGTATTTACAATGATGAGAGTATAAGGGATTAAGAGAAAAAAATAAAGTACTTAGAATGGTAAAATTTAAGAGAAACTATTTGTTCCATGTTGGCTTAGTGTATCTTTCACGTAGGGAAAGTATGCGACAATCGTAGCAATGGCAGGCTGGTTTTACACCACCACAGAAGGGAATCTTGTGTTAGCATGCAGCGGGATGATGAGCAGCAGTACTCTGGGCTTGCATTTGACGAGTCTCTGATACTTAGCTATTGCTAATCTTGCTGCTCTTTTCCTGCATCATAGAGGACTTATTCAGAAGTCAATGGGGCAAGGGCTTCTCCTCTTGTATAATGGTACCAGGTTAATTTAGGTGCTCTGAGTAACTCTTTCTCACTTTTCTCTTACTACCCTCTCTTTGCTGTCTCTGTCAATGGGCAGCTGAGGCACTGCAGGCACTCCAGAGAGCTGACTGCAGGTCGGCAGTGTGCTCTTCCTCCAGGAGCTACACGGGGTTCCTGGAAAAGCTAAACCTTTGTCTTTCTACAGATACATGGTAGCGCCAAAGGTCCCAAACATCGGGTACTGCTGTGCTCCCTAGTGGGAGGCGGGTGTCAGGACAAGGCAACAGAAGGCAAGCTTGCATGTACACACCTGCCCTTACACCTTCCTGAGAGCAAGTCAGGCAGACAAACAGCTCACTCTGCAAGCCACGTGCTCTTTCAATGTGCTATTCTGCACAACAGAAGGAAGCTAGTTTAGTTAATTAACTATAGCACGGATAAACAGCACAGAAGATGTATGTTACAACTGTGCGCTAACACGTTTGTATAACTGACTTTGGTACCAGAGCAAGAGCAGAAACAGGTCAACTTTACGGTTGGAATATTCTGACTCTAAAGCTTAATTTCTATTTCAGAAAAATAAAAAGTGTAAAACTACCTGCACATCATCAGAAAATAACGATATTCAATGGTCCATAGTACTGTACTTCTGTGTAAGTCATCATGGATCAGATAATGAACTCCTGGTGACTGTATCCGTGTTCTAAGCAACTGAGACTCCAGGATCTCAAAATGAACACATTTCAAAGCAGACTGCCTCTCTATGACATTCTCATACCATGTTGTTAGTGCAATAGTCTCTTTTCACTATATAGGGGTAAAAAAAAGACAAACAAGGAACAGAAAAATTATTAGCAAATTGAAAATGTGATCCTGCAGCTGAAAGCAGTAGTTGGAATATATTTGGAATTTGAGCTTTGTTTCACTTTAGTGATGCTGAATTGCTGGTTTAGGTGTTTGTTTTACATATTCACCACAAAACAAGATGTAC
This sequence comes from Nestor notabilis, assembly GCF_000696875.1. Classification (NCBI taxonomy): domain Eukaryota; kingdom Metazoa; phylum Chordata; class Aves; order Psittaciformes; family Psittacidae; genus Nestor; species Nestor notabilis. The sequence goes on from NW_009911920.1 coordinate 17,036, forward strand.
AGCTTAAATCAGGGATAAGGAAACTAAGTTTGGCACAAGTGACCTAACAGTTACCAACTGCTTGAATAGTCAAATACTGTATCTCCTGGCAGGTCACCTCAGCACAATGTGTTTTTATCATGCCCTCTTCCACTGCGACTAACAGCCTTGAAGAATTAGTTATGTTTAGATTGAAAAGCAGTATCAGCTTGACAGTAAAACTCATCAAAAAGGTACTTACTTATGTCTGAACATTTGTAGCTCATGCTCAGTTTTAGAAAGTATCTGTTAGTTTATTTCACATACATGTATTTACATCGCAGAAAATTCACAACACTGAAAATAGAACATTTACACATTCACAGATATACAGGTTTGCACTCTCTCCCCTGTTCAGACCAGGCACTCAGCTCTTCTATTTTGGCAATAATGACAACATCAATTCTCAGCAGATCAAACAAGTGGTAGGTGTGGTGGGTTTTAAGACGCATCATTCTCTGTATGTGGTGGTTATATTCTTCAAGCTATTAGATGGCGGGTTATTTCACTGGAGAAAATGCCTCTTGCATGGCATTTGCATAAGCTTCTATAAATAATAAGCATATAGGATTATCTGTGGTTTACCATGCTATTATCAGTGATGCTATTCTACAGAGGTCAGTTATCCTTGTAGTAGTTATTAAAGTTGATTCGCAGCAGAAAGTCCTCCAAGTGGGGTTGGTATCCTCTATTTACAAGCTTGGTTACCACTGGAAGAAAAACAAAAAATAAAACAAGCTTCAACTAAGATTAACATTGTAAACTCAGCCTTGGCAGCTCCTGTGCATTTTAATAGAGAAAAAAAAAGCAGCCTAATGTAGAAATCTGAAGACAACAGAAACAAATGATCATTTTAGCATAGGAAAGGTCCTTTCTGGAATTACAAAGTACTTTAAATAAGATGCAAAAGAAAGAGTATGTGTCAGTTCTAAGTGTAACGGTATTATTCTAATAAGGAAATGCTTTCACAAGTTGCTTTCACAGTAATACAGTGTGTTCTTACCACAGTTTTGACTGACCAGGAAGCACATTTAGGTCCTCTGGTGATCTCTGTGAAAGAAGCAGCTCTGCTAAAGTTTTCTTGAGCATAGCCCATTGTGAGAGAGAAAAACCAAAGAGAAATTCCTGGGACACACCCCTCAAGCTCTATGAATGAACAAACTGACTGCTCTGAACATCCTTAGTAACAAAGGGAAAAGGCAATAGAAACTCCCTAAGCTCACGGACATCCCATGCAGTAGGAGAAAGGGAATTAGCAAGCAGCAGTAACATGCAAGGAAGAAGGGAAAGTGTACAGTTAGAAGTTAGGGCCTGAGCCAAAGCCATTGAAGTCCAGACTACTTTGTATTGGCTTTCAATGGATTCTGGATCAACCCATTGTGAGAGCATTTTATAATACATGGTGACTGAAGGTACAAGTGTAGATGAACAAGCACGTATTTGTTTTGTAGTGCTTAATAAAGAGGGTGTAAAGAACCAGGTCACTCAGCAAATTTCCTTACGGAATGGTCTATTAATCTCTGTCCATGAAGCAACCATAGATCTCGTAGTATGGGCTTAGGTGGCTCCCAGAGGTGTTCTGGCTTCCTGTGGAATTTGGAAGCAGCCATTCTAACTCATCCTGAAATATGTGGGTTTGGTCCTTTGACACCATTTTTGGACACCCTTAAAGAATAAAAAGGGCAGCTCATTTCTTGAAGAATACAGTCTGACTAGAAAATATTCTAGAAAAATAGACCCAAGGAGAACAGTTGCACTTCCTTCAGGAATTAAGGGCTTTCTAAAAAGAAATAAACAAACAAACCCCCATGCACCACCTTTGTACTCGGGGGAAGGTTAAGTAACTTGTACTAAAAAGACAAGCAAGATCTGAAAGAGAAATGGAAAGACAGATAACCATTTCTTCACATTATAAACTGATAGGATAAATTTTATTATGTTAAAGCAAAGAACATCTGGCAAATTATCTGTGCAGTTGAGAAAACACTTGCCTGGAGCACTGGATATAAGCTCCAACTAGTGCTTGGCGCCTCTTTGGGCTTTAGTCCAACACAGAAATCGGAATTGTCAAGTTTCCTAACAATGGTAATACTCAGCTAATGCAGATAGATACATCAAAATTTACTTCTAAGTACTATCTGTCTCACTGCTGCCAATAAAAAGTGCCAGACATCAATTCCAAAGAAAAGAAAACGTAAGCTCATACACAGAGCTAAATACCAAACACTTACTTTGCAAACGAGCAAAAACTTACGGGCAGTTTGGGGATAGCTGTTAGATTTCTTGTGTGGACATTTTAACTGATGGATATGCAGATCTTTGCAAGCCACAGTAATGCAGTTTTCATTTGGTAACTACACGTTCTAACACACGGTAAGTACACACATCTTCCCACTAGTACACTGTATTTCCAAAACCTCTCTGTAATTTTTTCAGTTGTCAGTTGACTTTATCTACAATCTATTCCATTTCTTACCTTTGAATAAGAAGTGGGAGTAATACTTGAAGGTGTTGTACGACTGCTGCATCAGACCAAAGTTGGGATGAACTGCCATTTGCTTCCCTGCATCAAAGCTCCAGGACTGAGAGATCAGCTGGCTGCGGAACTTCAAAATAAGGCTGAAGATGCTGTGTATAATGTTCATCACAGGGGCTGCCTTCTCTGTTAACAGACCCCTAACAACACAACAAAAACAAATTCAGAGGTGCAGCTGATGTATGTTACCGGCTGTAGGACTGTCCTGGGTTCAGCTCTAACAGTCACATTTTTTTGCACTGGTGTATCTAACTTCTAGAATGACATCTGCTTTTGCAGAAGAGGTGACATTTAAAAACATTATCACACTCTGAGTCTCTTCAGCTTTAATCCCCTCTCATCCCATCTCCTGCTACTCAAACAGCAGCTTTAGGCAAGCTTTTCTCATTAAAACTGCAAAAGAGACATAAAAGAATGGGTTTCTTTTCTTGCTTATACTTTCTGTTATCATCTCCTCTCCCTCCATCTCCCCACTTCATTATTCCAGTGTATACTCTTTAAGAAGAAACTGAACAACCCTTGCTCCTCTCCTCTTATTCAGACTGCCCCTCTGCCTCATATACGCTAACCAAAGGGCTAAACGCTTGTGGGTCCTGAAAGACAGATGTCTTGTATTGTTCATACATCTGTACAGGGCATCAGGCCACATTTGCTCCTTCAAAGTCCAGCCCTGGTCACTGCACATCTATTAAAGGCATGTACAATGTATAGAGAAGCATTTTACTTCAGCTACACTTGCTTGAGCACACTACTCGTGTTGAATGGAACTGCATTCATTTACACAGGCCATGATGAGGACAGGGTTAAAGAAAAACAGAATTGTGGCAAGTGTGCCTTTAGTCTTCAGGTTAGAGCTGTCCTGAGTAGACCTAAAATTTGCAGAGGCAGGGTGAACAGAAGCTGGAGCCAACTCAAAGGAGTTTGGGGATAGGTGGCTGAGGAAAAGTATCAAAGTATGGACCTCATAACGTGCCATGAGGTTTGTTTCCCTTACATAAGAACACATATGCAACTCATATGTAAAGACTAGTTAGCGTGTCAGGTAGAAGTCAGTTTTGCCTACATAAGTTAGGCCAGACTGGCTGCTTCATTCACTTAAAGATTTGAAGTAAAAATAAATATGGTAGCTTGCCTGAAGATTGCTTTGTTGAGGTATTCAGCATGTGTTCTGTGAATTTCTTCCAGGTTACCTACAGAAGACAGTTTGTTTCCAAATTCACACCAGGTAACATGAAGAATCTGATTAGCAATGTAGCCTTGAATAACCTTCACAAAATGCTGCATTTCGTGTTTATACAGCTGGAGCTGTCGAAATTGAACAGAGTTTGATGTGCGACTGACTAAAGCTGAAAACAAAACCAGAAATACATTATCAGCACCCATAGAGACCATCTAAAATCAGGATTTGTAAAGGAATTAAGGTTTGTGTTAGTGGAGTCTGTTTAAAATGCCAGGGAAGCTTCTTTAAGAAATTGTGGCATTTGATGCTTGACATGACTGTTTACAAGCAATTGTTTAGCACAGGGTGCTAAAAGCACTTTAAACAGGACGCTCTCTGGTTCATTTATTATACGTACCAGTGCGTTTTAAGTGAAACCAAACATCCTTGAGAGTCCACACCATGTGCTTCAGCTGAAGCAAAAAGGAAAAGATCTTGTTGTATTTATTCATGCAGCTCTCAGTAATGACAATATTCAGAGGCCAGTCAACCTGAAAGAAGTAACAGTGCTGATCATGCTACATTCTGTGTTAGAAATTATATTTCAGATACAAGTACTTCAGGGACATACAAATTAATATATGCATTTTAATAATGCAGTGCAGTGGTCAGGTTCAGTCAATCCTGTAATTTCCATTACACTATTTTTTTACTCCATTCTTAGAGGTATTCCAGTATTAAGAACATATTCACCCTACCATGGTACATAAGAACCATGGTATAATTGCAGTGTTGTACCTTTGTCTGTGCTGTCTTACCTTGTACCTTAGCTCTAAGCAACTCAGAGCATCAGGCGCATTGGGCTTGAACACTTCTGGAAGATACTTGAGGGCAAAAGAAAGATTGGAAGCAAGCTGGGTGTCACCATGGAGGCTGTACTGTAATGCTTTATTTAGGATGGAATTAAGAACCAGTGGATTCAGCAGTTCACCAGGTGTCTGTCCTGATCCAAGCTAGGGAAAAGAAACCAACAAAACAAACCAATCCTAATTTTACAGTATTAACAAAGAGTCTTGGCTCCTGAACACCTACAGCCACACAGCTGCACTGGTAAGCAGCTATATTAACCCATGCTATCCCTCCTACCTTGCTGTCTTCCCCATGAACACAGGGGTAAGTCATACAAATACTGTCTCACCAGAAGGCCCAGCACTCTCTTCAGATGCCCTCCCTTCTGCTGTGTAGTATATCTGAGGTAAGAGTAGGTATTCTACAACACAGGCCTTTCCGCTGGATTTTTAGCAAATGGGCTCTTCCAGCCTTGCTACCAGCAGATGGGAGGGGACAGTACAATAGTACAGCAGTTTTCACAGGAAAGTGTGAAATACCCTTCCATGAGTGTTTATCTGTCCAAGTTTGAAATTACTATGTGTAAAATCCTTCCACTCCCTCTATTCCTGGGATTAGCAGCAGGAAATATTACCCTTTTCATTGGGACTTCCTTGGGCCTGGGCATTGCTTCCAAGCAAAGACCTTCTTGTGCCTCAGTCCTTACAATGTTAACAGTTCCTTGCCACATGGCATCTTGATACAGCACAGAAGAGGAATCCAGCACAAGCCAGGATTCTAATTCACACTGTTCCCTCATTCCCAAGGTAAAGCAGGCAACCCAAAATCCATAGTTAAGACAACAAAGCAAATACCTTCTCAAACAACAGGTCACTGAGCGACTGAGCAAACTCCCCATCTTCCATCAACAAAAAGTGTCTCAGTGCTTCAAAATGCTTCTCCACATTTAGTTCCACAAAGTAGTAATCAACTATTGCTTTGTTCACAAGAGAAACGCTAAGAATAAAAACAAAGAAAAGGTATTCTTCTTACAAGCAGATCCTTCCTTACTGTTAACATTCAGGTGTGGCTACATCAGATTAATGCTCCAGTACTTAAGTCTGACATCCAAGATAGGATGATATTCACATAAGCAAGAAAAAAAAAAGAAACAAATAAAATCTTCATTCAGAATATAGCAGAATTAAAACCTACCACTTCAGCTAACTGGGTTTTGAACAGTACTGGGGAATTATTTTAAGACTGGCTACATAAATGATCTTTAGAATATCCTGCTAGGCCTGGAACAACATTTTGTCAATATCCTTCAGTCTTATCTCTGTCACTTACACAAGCAGATTAAGAAAGACTATTAAATCCCTGAGAAGAATATCCTAATTGTGAAGCTCTGACTCTAGATACCGAGGGCAGGTCTATAAGCAATATAGGTCTATACCACAGTTTTCAGTACAGTGTAGGTACTCAAGCCAGCTTTAAATAATTTAACTTGAATACCAGGGATAGGCTAATTGTGCCAGCACACAACTCAGGCTTGCTCACTTTGCTTTGCTGAACACATGAATCTGTACAGATTGTTCTGGTAGCCAATCTGGATGTTTAAAACTAAGTTAGATAATTACATCTTTGTACACTGCACCAAACTTTGAGTCTAGCATACTCTGAGTTAGCAAATGGAAATCCAAACTTATAAGAAAGTAGATTTCCAAACAGGAAGCATGTCAACACATCTGTGAGTAACTCTTTTTATGACAGAAGCTAATCTTGTACATAATAACAGAAGCTTTTCTTTAAAATAGCATTAGATATACTAATAAAATGGTCCAACATATGTGTTTTCCCTATATATTCCAACAGTAACAAGAACAGCTTCTATTAAACTTCAAACAGCCTTGAAGCTGAAGTTCCACAGAAACATAAAATATATCCTGATCAATATGCATGAGCTTTCACATCATCAAAAGATTTTTCTTCCTCCCCTTATCTTTCATGTCCCAAATAAAAACTAGCAAAAACGTTATAAATAATAGACCTTTATAAAAGAACAAGGAAACCAATGCTGTCAGAACCACTGCTGCATAATCCGTGAGTCTGAGAGTAAACTTAAGCCCTTCTATTTCAAACAGACCTTCACATTTTTAATTTACAAATAAAAATATAAGTTTATGTTACTATTTATAATGTAAATCTGAACTTTTAAGTTAGTTATGGACCATCCACTGAACCACTTCTGGGAACAAAGAGAAAAATTAAGAGAACGGATCTATGCGCAACTCTTGTCTTAAAAAAGAACTGATGAAGAATACAACACTAATGGCTAAATTATTGATTCACTGTTCCTAACAAACACTCACTGAGATACAAGTGGAGCAGTAATAGACCGTTTCATCAGCACTGGCAGAGATAAGAGCTCACTCAGCTGTACAGCCGTTTCATCTGTTGCTGACTGGACCATAGGATCCACAGGAAATGTGTAGGATCTTGGTATCACATGATGCAAGAGATGAGAAACTGGTAGTTCTGCTAAATTTAAAAATATATAAACATTGCAAGTTATAATATTTAAGCAATTCAATAATCTGTTTCTATTAAACTGTACAAACCCCTCTAGGCTAGAAAATCATAATGTGTCAAAATGTATTTCTCATCTCTGTGCCTAGAAGCAAAGTGTCTGGCTACGGCAGTTCACAATACTGGTAATTTGCTGGTAATTCAGGGGTTCTTTTTGGCACTCAGCTTTTTTGCTCAAGTTTCCCACATCTTCTATTGATCTACTGGTCCAACAGTTCTACTCACACATCAAATCATAACTATCTTGATATTTTTCAATACAATACTGATCCGATAAGGCTTTCAAATATGCTTGTTCTTTCTTCCATTTATCTTCCTCTCCCCCTTCCTCCTCCTTAGTCTTTGGAGTATTAGCTTCAGAAGACAAAGTTTCGTGAGGCACAGTATCTTCCGGACTTGCTTTTTCAGGTTCTTGTGCCTAAACAAAAAAAAAACACGAAAAAATTTCATAAGAGATGCTGGCTTTGTCTACTCACACTTAATGTGTTCTTATAGGTACTTTACTAGTTGTTCCAACTGAAAATAAAAGAACTTACTCACCTGTACTTTTCTGACATGTAAAAACAGTATGGTATTACAGTCATTACTAGATTAGGACAGAAACTTACTGCCTTAACTACCCGTGTGTTTAATCTTCAAAGGAAAAGGAAACCTTCTCAACAACCACTTTGTTTCTTACCTGTAAGATCTGGGAGGAATCAGGAGAAGGGTCCTTGTTGACCACATTTGCAATTACTGTAATTACAAATAAATTAAAGACAATACTAAATACTTAGTTCATACTTCAGATCTGCTTCCAAAGTTCTTCAGAATTTCTCTATAGACTATCACAGGTACAACCACCCCAGTAACAGTCCCGCCCAGGCAGTTTTATGCCTGTTTCCTACTAGAGATCGCACAAGGTCCTGTTTCACAGTTTCAGACTATAATTTTTTTAATGCTGGTTCTTCTATATAGGAGACAAGCCTAAGCTCAAATTCTTTCCTCTGAATTCTAGCAGAGGAATCTGAGATGTCTGAAAAGTTATAGAAGGAATTAAGCAATAAGTACCCATTTTGAACATAGACATTTACAGTTACTTTCATGAGCCCTTAAACAAATGCTGACGGAGTAAGCTTAGTTTTAATTTACCTTCTTCTTTCTCTTCTGTCGTATCTTCTTTTTTGTCATCGTCAATAATAGCATCTGGAAGCACTGGAACACTGTCAGATGACTGCAACTGTGGTAAAGTCTTTTCTTTCATTTGTGATGCTTTTGCTTCCTTTCTGCTCCCTTCAGCAGG
>NW_009911920.1:25478-30322 GCF_000696875.1 Nestor notabilis
AGTGTCTGAACTGTGGAGTCACTTGAAGGACTCGAAATGATTTTACGATGAGGTATTGGATCATCTTCTGTAGATGGGGCCCACTTCCCTATTTGGATGCTTGACTGGGATGCATGACCAAATGGGCTCCAACGAGATTTCAGAGGCTCTGTATCTGAAACCAGTTCTCCAATTTTGATGTGCGACTGTGAAGCATGCCCATGGATGTTCCACCGAGGCCTAGCTGAGACCACCTCTGACACGTTTTCACCAATCTTGATATTGGCATCAGATGCATGACCATGCATGTTCCACCGAGGCCTTGTAGGAGCTACATTTGACACATACTCTCCAATCTTAATATTGGCTTCTGAAGCATGTCCGTGAATATTCCACCTGGGCCTTGAGGGCTCTACCTCTGAAGCATATTCCCCAATTTTAATATGAGCTTCAGAAACATGTCCATGAATATTCCATCGGGGTCGGCTAGATTCAACTTCAGAAGTATAGCTGCTGATTTTTATATGGGAGTTGGAAGAATGCCCATAAGGACTTGCATGTGGCTGGTAAGTCTCCACATGAGGTACATACTCCCCTACTCTAATGCTGGCATCAGATGCATGCCCATGAATATTCCACCGAGGCCTTCTGTACTCTACATCAAATTCGTTTTCTCCAACTCTAACATGTTCCTGCCAAGCTGCAGATGGTCTGAGAACTGTATTAAAATCATACTCATTTTGCTGATGCAATGGTGCATCGTCTTCTCCTTCCAGTGCTCCTCTCAAGACAGGCTGATTTTCACTTCCTTGAGGAGCCACAGAAAGATCCGAGTTAATATTTCGGAATGCTTCATCCAGCAACGACCCTTGTACACTAATGGCAGCAGGTTCTTCATCTTGTGGCTTTGGTAAGAAATCTTCTATATTCACACTGGATTCAGGCAGGGAATCAGCACTGTAGAGAGGACTGCATGCTTTCGCTGAACTTTGGGGACTACTTTCAGGTCCTGCTGCTTTAGGCTGAAAATGCTGATCAGGATTATTATTTGTTGGCTCTGGCAGTGCTTTGTCAGCAGAAGTAGCATATTCCAGTCCAGGCTCAGATTCTTTTTGGCCAACTGTCTCACTGACATGTGGAGGTTTCACAGAAGACCCCTGAAAAAGAAATAATTGTTACACTGTATGGCTAGTCACATCATCAAGCTACTTTTGAGGGCACACTTTATCACCATTTTCTCAGATGTACTACAAATAGTGTGATAACTATGCACCTTGCTGTTATAGTGAACCTCGTGTTTACTGAACTGAAACGAACCACGAAATTAACTCCCTTGAGGGACACCCAGAACAGTAACCTGGAGTTGATGTAAGAAAATAAACTCACCTGTGAATGTGGATCTTTCACAACAGGGGTTTTATCTAAAGCCAACTGGCACTGCTTATAAGGAATAATATCTAATTTTCTTCTGTAGCTTCCATCTGGAAGTTTTTCAAGCATTTCCTATAAGTAAAAAAGACAAACCCAAAAGTCTTTAAGTACCAAGTACCAAATTCTCTAAATTACATTTCTTAAATCTCTTCAGAAGATACCTCGATGCGTTTTTGATCTTCTAACAGAAACTTAAGACGGGCTGTTTCCAACTTGTGTCGCTGGATTTTCCATAAGGCTCTTTGTTCCCTACGGGCTGCATCATCAGAAAGTTTGCTATAATGGTCAATTAATTCCTGCCTAAATGAAGACAAAAATAAAGCTACATTACAGATTTCACATACTCATTTTCCTCTTCCCTTCTAAAGAATAGAAGGTAAGACCTTTTAGCACTTTAGAAGCAATTGTTTAAAAGTAGAAGCCAGCGGCTTCCATCCCAGAGAATAAACAGTGGAGAAAACAGGGGAATGTGTTCTTAGTCAATATGTATTTCTGTAAGTATTCCTAGTAGGTCACTCATTTATCTTAAGTATTTTTAGATATAACAGAAGACAGTGAAATACAACTAGATGCACAACAAGAGCAATTCAAATAATTATTGATCTAACTCCTCTGCTTTTTACTTCTGCTTTGACACACAGGTGACCAGTTTTGCTGTGGGCTCAGTTTTTAATGTAAGAGGTAGTTAAGTTTTTTCCTGAAATTCCGACCATAAAAAAACCCAGACTGGAGAGGGCTGACACTAATCAGTGCCTCCCAGATTTTTAGGCCACTAACCGTTCCCAAATCTGTGACAAAATTGCTCACAGATTACCAAAAAATCCTTACATCCATCTTTTAATTGCAAATATTACCCTTGTAGAGCAATATCTGGGAATTGCTAGTACCATAAATTTTAATATACAGTAATTTTTCATGAGCTTTTTATGATGGCTTTGGAGTATCTGAGCTTTGGGAGACTACTCAGATGCATTTACCTTGCCTTTTTTTCCAGTTCTTCTTCTAAAGCTTTCAGTCTTTTTTCTCTCTCTCTGAGCTCTCGGGCATAGCTGAAATCATCATCAATCTCCTCTTGCTTTATTGCAAGACGACGCTGCATAAATATTTAACACTTTTAAAAGCCATTCTCAATACCAGCTGTAATACACAAACCTGAAAGAACTTCATATTTGTACCCCATTCATTCGATTCATTCAACTTCAGTACAATAGATCAAGATACCCTTTCAATTATTCGCCTAAGAAATAAAACTGGTCTTTAGAAACACACAGAAATACCTCCTGGTCTTTTGCAAATTGCTCTTTCAGCTTCTGAAACTGTTCCCGTTTCTTTGCATCCAAAGCCATTCGTTCTGACATTTGCCGATCTGCATTAAAATGGATATTGTTAGTTTACATTAACAAACCCCCTGGAAAACACATGAAACACCACCGCAACTTACCATTAATGGCTTTCAGTACTTTGCTAGCAGTTTCTCTAGCATGAACAATTAATTCTTGTTTGGCTATTTCCATGCGTAGATCCTAAAAAGAATCCAAACAAAAATACACATGGGACTTTTTACTATCATTTTAGACTTGAAAATACACTGTTGCAAAGACAGGTGCACATGTTATAAAGGTTAGGAATCTATGGCTACAGTACAGAAATATGAATCAAGCAATTAATTATACAGAAAGTCTGTAAGCTAATATTACAAGTGAATACTCCAGGCCTTTCCACAAGCCAAATCCATCATATATACACTATATTGGTGGCATTTGAAAGTTAGAAGTCTCTTTGTAACTAAAAGAGTTCTAAAGAAACAAGTAGCTATGCAAATTATAATCTCATCTTCTTACTAGCTTGTCACATTTATTACATTAAAATTTAACCATCTTTTCACTGCTTTTCAGTAGAAAGGCAAATCTGCTGTTGCAAAGAATAAAATGGAAGTCCAAACCTCATTTGATACATGAAAATGTTAACACACCACCTATGCTTTCATGAGCTATATTAAGTAAGTTTGTGTGTTGCGATAACAATTCAAACAGCAATTGACCAATGAAAAAGTTCTGGCCATAAATACAAATTCTTTCAGAGTTATAACAAAAATGAAGAATTAGTATTAAAAAAAAATATCCCAACAAAAAGGTCCTTATTCTTTTATTCATTTACCTTTTCCTCCTTGCTTATGGAACTGTATCGGGCAATTCTTTCCATCCGACCCACATACACTGCACAGTCTCTCTCTATTTCTTTCAGCTCCTCAAGTGAAAAAATAACTGAAATCCGGGGAACAGGAATATCCGACCAGCATATATAGTGCTGAAAAATGAGAAATGTCCTTTTAAATACATTTTTTAAGCATAAAATGTTACATTATGATCTCAAATTTTTTTTTTTAACTTAGCAATGCTTCAAGCACTGAAACAAGCCTCCACACAGAATCCGAAATTTTTATTAGTATCTCTGGTTTTAGCATGTATACCACTAAAAGTAGGAAACGGAGGTACAATGTTCCAGAACTTGGATCACAGGGCAAATTCTCAGGGTCCCTTTTTTCCCCACTGAATTGGATAGGAATCTAAAATCTGATACATACATTTATACTAGTCATGTTCTAAACGCCTAAAACTTTGCTTTTCTGAATACCCAAATCAGCTAAGCCTGAGTAATGCAGTGCTGAATGCATCCCTTCTATCAAAAGGTAGGGTTTGTTTACTGTTTTGTTTACTGTGGGGATCCCCCACAGATCCCCACTTAACAGGAACTGTCTGGAACACAACTAACACACACCTACAGGAAAGAGCTCTACACAAGACATAACTCTCAAAAATATGGCCAGTGCACATCACAGAGTACCTTTTCTCTAAGCTGAGTATCTTAGGTCTTTCTGCTTCACCTCAACTTCCCTAGACTTCTCAAGCTGTTCTACTCAGTGCAAAAAACAGGTAAGTAAGCTTTAAAAAACAAGAGCACACAAGCATGCTCACACTGGAGTCCCCAGTCTGGTTAAAGCCGAGAGCTGTGTTCCTGAGACTGTGTTACCCAAATCAAAAGGGAACAGCCAACTGTTCAGGGCATTATCATGGGAAGGGATGAAATATGTTTGGCACTCTCTGACAGATGGGAGATGATTGAACCTGGGTGCTGTACATCCTGAGGGAATGTTCTATCTATTATGATACTGTGATATTGACTGGTAAAGCTGTAATTTATAAAGGAAACGATGGCTGATGCTGTTCTATAAAAAGCCCGATACTACTGGTACATCTGAGTCATGGTTAGAGAATGCTTATCAAAGCAGTCTCAGGAGAACTAGCAGAAGGCAATCTCACTTCAGGTATTAGGCTTATGACTGATATCTGATATCAAGATATCTGATACTGAACTGCTCAGCTCTGTCTAGACTGGGCAGCTCTGATCTTAAAAAGGAAGAGAACGGAAAGAGT
>NW_009911920.1:30337-40119 GCF_000696875.1 Nestor notabilis
ACCTCTGTGGTTGTTTCTTTGTTAGACATGTATAGAAAAGAGGGAAGACACAAAGTAGTTTAACATGTTTTTCTTATCAAGAACAAGACTCGTTCTGCAAAATACGAATAAACCATTTAAGCAGTTTTTGGATATGTAGTGATAGATCTGAAACTCAAGAGCTATGGAGAACTGAGCTAAGATCTGTTAAGTCAGGCATCTTTAAACAAAAAAAAAAAACAAAACAGAACTATGAGTTGGGTGAAAAATGGAAGGCACTTGCTTGGAACCCTAAACCATTTCTGCTTTCAACACAAAGGAAAGTAAGAAGCATAGCATGTGCTATGGATACAATAAATTTGATGCTGTTAGAAATGTGTATTTCTGCAGCGAGGTGTTAGCAAGTAAGAGTGGATAATCAGCCCACAAGCATCTGCAAGCAAGTAATTGACTTTCATGAATCAACATCCTACTTAGGCAATAGCAGTTTTCAACAAAGAGACAAACTTGCTAAAATCCTAGAATCTTGCTCTAAAGAGACATGATTTTCCTAATGGAATAGGAAGGAACCAAATCAAAACTTACCCTAGGGCAGCACAACTTCAGCAAGTTTATGGTTTTCCCACATATGTATACATCATTAGCAATATGTTTAAGAAATACAGGGACACAATCTTCTACTTCTTTTGATATCAAAACATAACCATGAGTCCAGTAATGTTTATCTATATATCAAACAAAAAGATGAAAGTATGTATTTTTAATTATTTCATTAACAACACAAATTATATAAATTAGAAATGCTCGATATACATACTGTACCTCTGAAACAAAGATAATCCTCATTCACCTGGATCATAAATTCTCCATAAACATCTCTGAATACACCACTGTATACCCAATCATAGATAAATCTAAAAAAATACAATCGTACAGTATTAAGAATCAATCCTCTCACCTTCTGAACTTTATTATAACCAAACAGTACGAATATTCTCTAAAACATCAAAACAAACAAGCTATAGGCAGGATAAAACCCAGCAATTAAGAGCTCTCACAGTGACATTTAAAGATACACGTAGGATTATGTCACTGCATTTTTCATAAACCATCTTTATTTAGAACATTTCAGTGATAATTAGTTAAGATGCAAGAACACTGCCTTAATTAAAGCCATCTTTTCATTTCTGTACATTAGTTTACTAAGTATGTATCAAAAATTTCAATAAATCTTTGTAGCACATTGAAAGCATAGGGTGAGATAAGCAGGAAAGATTTATTTTGAAGAGTGGTAACTAGCAGGGAGAAGCTGAAAACATAAAAGGAAGAAGTTCTTTCCAGTGAGGGTGGTGAGGCACTGGAATAGGTTGCCCGAGGAAGTTGTGAATGCTCCAACCCTGGCGGTGTTCAAGGCCAGGTTGGACAGAGCCTTGGGTGACATGGTCTAGTGTGAGGTGTCCCTGCTCATGGCAGGGGGGTGGAACTAGATGATCTTAAGGTCCTTTCCAACCCGAACCACTCTATGATTCTATAAAACAAAAATGCAATACTAAGCACTTCTCCCCCTAACCTAGACCCATTTTTAATATACAGGCAGTAATGAGATCTATTGCTTTGGAATATTTATTCATGATTTTTCCTACTTCCTCTGTGTGAAATCAAACTTTTGAAGAAATAAAAAATACAATTATCTGAAGCTGTAGATAACAAAGCTCAGAACACCTTAGAGATAGTATTTTCTTTCCTTACTAGCTGCAGTACTATCACAGTTCCTAGACATTGGGTCAGTGTAACAGGCAGGAAGCATTTAGCACAGGAACCACTGTTCAATTTTAAGGTTGTAAGTAAGAAGTTAATAAAGTGTTAAATCTGACATATCTATGATTTATTTGAGCAAAAACTATTATTTAATTTCTTTCAGGTTAATAAATGAGTGGGATAACAATTTCTGTGGATGAGACCTCCTTCCGCAGCAGCCCTAATTGAACATGACTGATGCTTCGATAGAGATCTGCAACAAGTTTAGGAGTCAATAGTGTAAGTAGCACATACTAGTGAGCATACTGTCACATTTTTTTAGGTTCCTGCCCTTGCTAGTTCAGAAATCTGGCTACCTTCTATAAATTGCAGGGCAGGAGCTGTGAAGGTATTTCAGTGAGTCTTCTAGTAAATCTGAAATTAAATTTCTCCAGAGAACATTTTATGTAGAAGGAAGAAAAAACAAGAAGGATGTCCTTGGAAGGAATCTTACATTTAGAGCATTTTGACAAATTTTGGTTTTCTCTTATAGTATCATTACGTCTATTAAGTACCACTGTAAACAAAACTGCTGCAATCCAAGGCACTCCACTTCCTATTGTTAGTTGCATCTACTTAATGAACAACAGATCTACTAATTTTTTTTATTATTATTTTTGCTTACTAAAAGCCCACAAGAATTAAGACAGTGGAAATAAACATGAACTCTTCCAGTTTGTGCAAGATCAAAAGAAACTTGTTAGTTGCCATTTTCAGGATTTTACTACAAGTATGAGAACAGAAAAAAAATAGATGTGTATCCAAGTCTTATATTTCAGTATGAATTTCCAGGACCAGCAGCAAGAAAGAAGTCTTATTTACATGTATTTATTTACTAATCTAGTCACACCTAAGACCCTTATGTTGTTACTGAGCTGCAAAAGAGAGGGAAAGAAGGATTCAGCAAAAATCATTAATTTTAGTATGTATCTGCAGATACAGCCACATCTTATATTTTCTCTGACAATGTGAAAAGCCATTATTAAATTACTCACCAGATTAGTAATTCAGAACTGCTCTTAAACACAATTATGCAGAGAACAGTATGGACGCACCTTGTGTATGGTTCACAGCTTGTCTTCAACAAAGACAGAAGAACTGGATAATGCTCATTGCTGCAGTTGTTGAGAGCCTCTTTGTACAGATATGAAAGCAATTTAACACCCTAAGAAAATGGAAAAATATTCTAATATTAGGTCACAAACTTCACTATAACTATAATAATGAAAGATTCATAAATGCATAGCTTACCACTAGACACAGAAGGCAGGATTCAATTCACTTCCTCTAGCTTTCTGCAACTAAGATCACTTTATCTGAGCTAGTTAGTTCAAACTCACTTTATAGTCACCCAAGGAAAACACATATAGAATCATAGAATCATAGAATAGTTAGGGTTGGAAAGGACCTTAAGATCATCTAGTTCCAACCCCCCTGCCATGAGCAGGGACACCACACACTAAACTATGTCGCTCAAGGCTCTGTCCAGCCTGGCCTTAAACTCCTCCAGGGTTGGAGCATTCACAACTTCCTTGGGCAACCTATTCCAGTGCCTCACCACCCTCACTGTGAAGAACTTCTTCCTTATAGCTAATCTAAAGTTCCCCTGTTTAAGTTTAAACCCAAATCCAAGTTTAGACTTGGATCAATTTGACTTCCTACAAACATCTCCTTGTAATTAAATGCACCCTAAGGCTTATTTTGGGTCCTTTGTTTACTTTAGGAACTGAAAACAGGACAAAATTACCAATTTTAAAATATCTGGAGAAAGGATCATGGCATTCTAACTGGAGGTCCAAAGCCGTATCTTTCATAGCAAAGAGATCATTAAATATTGTACGTAAAGTCTTACCTAATTTTGGAGAATAATAACATTGTAACCCAAACCAAACATAAAAACATCAAATGAATTATCACCGTAGGAAATGAAGCACCAGCTCCACCACTGATCCCCAGCGCTGTTGTTCCTATGCCACAAAGTTCAGCTAAATACCTAAAAAACAGTATTAAAACACATGCAACAGTTTCAACCAGAAGTCTCCGAGACCTGAGTGATGAACTGAAGCTGAATCTACTGCATCAACTGAAGGGTAACAGTGAGAACAAAGTAACTGAATATGAACACCTTACATGTTTTCCCTAGAATCTTCTGGATAGACAGAAATCTTTCTGTTAAAATAGATAAAAAATACTGAAAAACTATGTAAGAATGCCTGTGTAATATTGTCTGGTATAATGAATATGAAGAAACAGATTGCATCTTTTCTGCTATGAAAAGCTTAAATATTCAATATTATTCTCTTACCTCAACTGACGACCTAATTTTCTGAAGAGAAAGCTGATTGTTAGAAGACTTAAAGTAGGAGGAGTTGACAAAACACAGGCTCGGTAATACTGAAGATACTTTCTCAGCCCACTTGTGAATGCCTAGTACCAACAGAAGATAAAAATTTAAAGCTGTTAATAGGCTGTCCGTGCCTCACATCAATCACATCAGCATGAAAGCAAATGTTTTACTAAAATAATTTGCATATGCAGGTAAGAGGGACTGAAGTAAGAGGGAAGTAAGAGTCCATGCAACTTCAGATATTCAAATTAACCAGATGACTCCTCTATACTCTTTATACATCCAGTACACACAGTCTTTACCCATGCAGAGTATAACAAAGCATCTTGGTTCAGCTTCTTTGAATTGCCCTTTGAGCAGCTCCTTGTTCTCTAACAGCTGTAATATGCACATAGGGAAACCAGTTTCCTTACTTTCATGTCTAAAATAGATTCAGAAAAAAACTCATCTAGAACTTTTGCTAACACAACAAGGAGAGAGACCTTCCTATTCCACGTTTATTAACATTGCTGTAAATCAGACCTTCAGAAGGAATACATTTTCATAACCAATCCTAACTTAATTCTACGCATTAGAAAGATATTACACAGTGTACATACAGTTCAGTATAATATACAGATGACCAACAGGGAAAACTTGCACTTAATTCTGAACTGAGAAAAAATAATTAAAGCTATTAAATATAACATTTCTCTATTTCAGTTTTTATTTTTAAATATATATTATACATATACATATACATACTGTATTAAGAAGGTTATTGTACTTTAATTTTATACAACTATATAACTGTGTGATGTTTTCAACAACATAATTATATTCCTTTAGTCCTCAAGAGAACAACATGACTACATGAATCACACTTGAGGTAATGAAGACCTCTTACCATGTGCTTCAGTGCAAGCAAGCCCTAAGCACACAGAGCTGTGGTTTAAACACAGAAGCACCCTACACTGCCAACCTGGGATGAGCATTACACTTGACATGCATTACAGTTTTGCAGAGTGCAGAAATTCCAGCTTTACACAAAATGGAAGTTACATTCTCTACCTAAGATAACTGGCCCATTAAATCGAGATGATTTAATACAATTGCTTTACCTGAAACACAAGTCCTTTGCTGTACGAAGAGTCTAAAACTGGCTGAAGAGAAAAACGACTTAGTCGTGTGTAATAGGTTCCGTACTCTGCAACTTCTGAGAGCAGGTTGTGCATTGTCTCTGGTGAAGTTCCAGATACATATACCCCCTCCTTTATCACAAATGTCTGAGCAGCCTGAAAAGATATAGGGAAGGGGAAAAAAGCAGATTCAAGTATTTCATAGCTTTATTCTGACTTAAAATAGCAACCATTCACGCACAAAACCAACAAATTTTCAGTTTAGATACTCTGGTGACTAAGACTATACAGCTAGGACAGAGCAATAACCATTAAACTGTTGCAAGATTTCAGAAGTATGAATGGTATTTGCAAATATAGAGAATAAGACTCATTATCTAATTCCTTAAAGAAAATTCAATCTACAAAACTATTTACACATCTATTTTCAAGATTCATAAACCTATTTTTGCTTACATGACTACAAATACTCTTTTAACGTATTGCAATAACATCACTATTGCAATATATAAATACTGCCTTATTGCCATTAGACCACATTCAACTTTTTAACTGTATCCACAACTACAAGATCCCAAAAGAAAGAAACGTGTTAAAGAGGAGACCTCTATAAAGAACAAAAGAACAAAGATTTGACTAAGAAGCGCAGTTAAAAATCTTCCCTACCTGATTGAGTGAAAATGTAGTAGATACCACACCAATGAGGACATTTAAGACATCCTTAACCAGTTCAGGTTCTTTCATTAGTACAAGCTGTGGAAGCTGAAGCACAGTGTTACTAAACAGTTGTAACTCCCCTTCTCGAAGTTTGTAAAATTTGTCAAAAGCTTCTCGCCCAGCTTCAGTAAGATAGGGTTCCTCTTTTTTCCCAGGTGGGCTGTGTCAGAGTAAACACAACATCACAAGGTGATTATATGAAAAGAAGGAAATATACCTCCTAAATCAAAAAAGGCATTTCAGAATTTTACAGAGCCAGTAGTGACCACCGAAAAAGCTACTAGTAATATAGACATTTTCAAGGGAATATGTATTCCACCAATGAAACTGTAGCCCAGACTCGGTACAGTGAAGAAATAGGTAGGTAATGTGAACATCAGTTCAGAGACAGAAATCATGACAGAGAACTACCAACCTCTCCTGTGGTCTTCCCTGATGCAGTTTTCACATTAAGAAAATGAAGTCAATATATACCACATTTTCAGAGTCCATGCAATATTAATTTTCAAATATGTTCAAGAGCAATATGCTCAAAATGCTTTAATGACTTGTATTAACTTGTTTGAGCTCTTCCCAGTGTGGATTACTATCCCCTCCAGAACAATGCCTCCTTCCAATTACTCCCAAAATTCTGAATTCTAGTGGCATGTATTACACAAAAGCTGTCAGGCATATGGTCTATGTTTGACTCTAAGATCCTTACAGTCTAAATGATAGCAAAAAAACCTGTCGTGTTAGGAAGCTAGAGTGTGCTACAGTGGCTGTGAAAAATCACATCAGAGAACTTCTGAGCTTCTCAGGCTCAGAGCTGAAAACCCAGTGTAGAACACTGCAACAGACACAGCACTAGGTTATTACTTAAAATCACAGAAAACATACAGAGCAAAGCTTCTCCAAGAATCAGTCACACTACCATCTACTGTCTATCAGGAATGTAAGGAAGATCCCTGCCATACTTTCCTTTTTCTTTTTATTTCTATTTTAGGGAAGCCAGGAAGCTTTAAGAGGGCTATACAGAGTGTCCTCTCAGGGATTCACCTTCTACTCAACAGCAAAAAGAAGTACAACTCTAACTATACCATCAAGAAATCCATAGTAATAATTCCTGGTTTGGTTACAGACAGGGAAAATCAATACAATACTGTACAGTCCTGGGAAATACGGTTTAATTTTCCTAGTGCTTTACAATTACCACTTTTTCTTTTGAAACTGAAAATATGGGAGCATTTTAGACTGACATAAATTGTATAATGTGAAAGAAGTCAGATCAGTTAGAAAAAGGTTGCATTTCACACAAACAAACAGCAAGAGTTTGCATAATCCCTTCAGTGGTTTTGACAAAGATAATTTTATCTCGTCCTATGAAACAGCTGCAATTCAAGACCTACTTTGTTGAAACTGCACGAGTGTTATTCCTTTCTCAGTCATTAATGGAATATATTGAATGTTATGAATTAAACATGAATATTTCACCATTTATACTGAGGTCATTTGGAACTAAGATGAAATGCAACTCCATACATTCGCATATGACGCACAGCAAGTTTGCAGTAAGAGCAGACACATACTATCCAATTCTTTCCCAACATCTTCGTTTGCTGGGTCCATATGTAAGCACTGCATCCCACAAGTCTATGTCTGGAGTCATGCTCGGCTCTGACTGAGAATCTGGAGTCAGATTGGATGCTGACTGGAATCCCTCATCTTCTGACTGGTCTATACTTTGGGGAACCTGTCAGAGAGAGTTCAAATATTATACATTGAAACATTTTACTGAAGAAACATATCCTAATAAAGAAGATTTCCTGCTATCATTCATGATCAAGGGACTCCACATAACAAAGCCTGTGCTGTCCACCCTCCCTTTACATCTATTTTGAGTTTTTCCCTGTAAGCACTTTCCATTTGTAAGTATCTATTGGTATTAATGCCCATACATAAAGCAACAATCACCACCAAAATCATATACTAAGTTTGTGGGTGTTAAACTTTAAACTTACTTCTTTGATAAGCATATAGTTCTACAAGTTGAGAATCTGAGGTCTGCATATTCAATACGTTACACTAACAAAATCATACTGCTAGGTATTTCATTTGAGCAAGTGATCCAGGCCCTAATTCTTCAAATTTGCAAACATTTTGTTAACTATGACTAACGTAGTTTGTTCCCTTATGCTTATTCATATGCAGAAAACCTGCAGGTGTCCAAACAGTGTATTACCATATCCTCAGCTCCCACTCAACAGGAGTCGTATGTGCAGAACAGTATTCAACCTCAGTAAAAGACAACTGCACCCACATAAAAAGCAGCACGTTCTTCAAGAAATCACAAATTTTCCAGTCTGATGGAAAGAGTGCAGCACTTATTCCGAAAGGTGCAGCACTTATTCAGAAAGGTTCTGCCTCTCCTAAGTTACAACTTGCATCCATATGTGCACACTGAATGGCACAGGGAGTTTCCTTTTTAATCTCTCTGCCTTTAAGTTTCAATTAAGATCCTGAGTTAAGGGAACTGCAAGAGCTATCCATATGTTAAGCACAGGGAACAAAATGAAGATTAGGAGAACAGAGAAGGATCCCTGCTTCATCTTCAATTCCAACACTGTATTCTTCTATTACAAATTAAATGACTACCTATAGTTTGAACTATAGTTTCAAAGTGGCATAGTGAAAGCATGCATACACTGTTAAGTCCAAAACAAATGATACCATACTTTAATTGCAAGTCCAGACAAATCTGCATTGTCAGGCACTGGCGGTAAATCCAGCTTGATGTCCATGTCGTATGTGCGGCTATGGACAAGAGCACCGAAGAGCGAGACCCGTGTTTCTTTCTCAAACTTGTCCCCAGCCGGACAGTCCCGTGAGAAGAGCCCTATGGCCGGGAGCCCGGTGCCAGGGGCAGCCTCCATGATCTGAAGCGTCTTCTGAATTGTGTCGTTGAACTGACATTCTTCGTTTGTTATTAGAGATTGTATATCGGCTTCAAAGACACTTACATCATAATAATCATAACCCTGATACTCCACGTTTCTCCCAACGTATTTGTTGTTCAGAAAATAGTCCTTTTTTTGTGGTACAAGCTGGGGAGGCCCTGTTCCAGCAAGCTGTACTAGGAGATCCAAGACAGAGTTAACTTCAGTAAATGGTAAGCATTCAGCTGTTTCCAGCTCCTCCACAAGATTCTCCAATCTATCTGCCTGAGCACCCAGGCCACCAACTCTAAAGTTGAAAGACAGCATCAAGATTTTGTTTTTCACTGGCAGCCTGGAAACGTTTGATTGCAGCTTACGAGCCTCCTCTTGAAAAAGGTTCATGAACAGGGCATTATAAGCAACCCTTTTCAAATTTTGCTTAGCCCTTCTCTTGCTGATCTTCTGCCTGCCCAGGTGGACCTTCCATGGTAAACCTGACAAGTGTGCTTCACACAGATCACTGAACAACTGCGTGATGCTCTCCATTTCAAATCAAATTGTCAGGTTACAGCAGCTGCAGCCCAGGGCTCTGGTTTCATGTGAAGATCTGAAAAATATCAGTAAAAGGAAGAAACACTCATAACGTGTATGGGAAAGATGAGTGTGCTTTAACTTACACTAAGACAGCCCAAAACTAGAGAGAAGAAAACTGACCTAGCACATATTTAGGACACAAGCTATAAAAATAACAGCATGACTTTGATCACAAGCAAACTGATGGTGGTGCAAGCTTAACTCCAAGCGCCTGATTTTGCTCGGCACACTGAAATAGAAGAGAGAAGACTGTCCTGACCTGTGGGAACACCTCCAGAGCTTCACCACCCTATCTTCTCTCAGCAGACACCACCG
>NW_009911921.1:0-413 GCF_000696875.1 Nestor notabilis
AGATGTTGAACAAGGTCAGTCCCAACACTGACCGCTGAGCGACACCACTCCTTACTGGTCTCCAACGGCTTCATTGAGCCATTGATCACAACTCTTTGTGGCATCCAGCCAATTCTTTATCCACCGAGTCGTCCATCCATCAAATCCATCAAATTGATGTCTCTCCAGTTTAGACACAAGGATGTGGTGCAGGACAGCAGTGAACGCTTTGCACAAGTCCAGATAGATGACGTCAACTGCTCCTATCCACCAGTTCTGTAGCACCATCATAGAAGGCCACCAAATTGGTTAGGCAGGATTTCCCCTTAGTGAAGTCATGTTGGCAGTCACCCACCACCTGTGCCAAGCATGGTTTCCAGAAGAATCTGCTCCAAGGCACTTCTTGCTAGGCACAGAGGTGAGACTGACTGGTC
>NW_009911922.1:0-11215 GCF_000696875.1 Nestor notabilis
CGCTCCTGGGCACGGCCCGCAGCTGGAGGCGGATCCCGGGTTCTCGCCGCTGGTGGCACCTTTGGGAGCTGGGGATTCTCGTCAGGCAGCGCCGCCAAGAGGCCGCAAACGGCAGTGGTGTTCAGCGGCTGTCCCGGCGCCGTGACTGCCCGCAAGACCCTTTTAATTATTAAATAGCTGTAGTCACGGAGGAAAGGGAAGATAAACGGGCAAAAAGCAGCCCCTGGCTTTCTGACATTTTGTGCTCCAGGCATGCTCTATCTTACTGAGCAAAGTGTTTATTTACAGATCAGTTCTCACAATAATTATTTTCTCAGTTCTTAGCAGCTTGATTTTCATAAACAACTGCCCGCAAGACCCTTTTAATTATTAAATAGCTGTAGTCACGGAGGAAAGGGAAGATAAACGGGCAAAAAGCAGCCCCTGGCTTTCTGACATTTTGTGCTCCAGGCATGCTCTATCTTACTGAGCAAAGTGTTTATTTACAGATCAGTTCTCACAATAATTATTTTCTCAGTTCTTAGCAGCTTGATTTTCATAAACAAATGTAACATAAAACACTTTGTGGTATTTTCCATCAGATGTAGCTACCAATCTCAGTTGCTTCTGGTGTTTTCCAGTTGAGATAAGATGTATAACCAGGCTGATGCTTTGCAGTTGGTTTTATGTATTTCATTGCCTTCTAATAAACTTTTTGTTTTGGCTGTGCAAACGGACTTCATTATTTTCTGATGAGACAACTTCTGGTGATACTTCAGCAGTATCCAGAGTCTGCTTTAGAGAATACATTGGGGAAACTAGTGCCCACAGAGCTCTAGTGAAGAGGGAGGCAGCATCCAGTTCTATAATATGGTTATTAAAGGAAGTTTTTGGTGGTGGCACATTTGCCCTTGTATATGCCTCAAATTAATCTATCTTGTTTGTGACAAGCTTCAAAATAAAGTTGATAAAAGCATCTTAAAGTAAGACTATATACCACAAAGCAGATTTTCCCACAGAGCCAAGTTATGACAAGGCTGCATTGTGAAAGATTTTTATTACCTCAGATGACATAGTACCTCATGAAAGCCTCTTAGTTAAAATATGGAGAGTTGGTGGGTTTTGTGTGAGCACTGAGTAGTTTTATGCCAAAAGCACAGCAAATCCATAAAAGAAAAACATAAGAAAAAAGAAAAAAATAAGAGCCACAAAATACATGTATATAAGGAGCTCATGTGCCCTTTGATCTGCTGTCTACCCAACCTAAATTTACATATTACCATTAGAGTTGCCAGTTCTTTCAGTTATATAATGCAGTAGATTATTTGGGCCCTTCATATAGAGTACTTTTCTGAGATAAAATTATGTAGACATGTATAAAATTTTGTCTGATACTGTTGATTTTCCAGGTTGTTGGTGTGTTTGGTTTTTTTTTTTGTCCTAGGAAACTAGTTAAGAAACTGTTCTAATAAATCTGCTCATGCATGATGCAGAAATATGTGACATGGTAAACAAATGCAAGTAGTTCAAACAGCATCAGCTTTCTATTTTTGCAATCTTTAATGTAGGTGTTGTCTATTTATAGAAGTAGGAGGATAGAAGCTTAATTAGCATTTGCAGTATGTGGGAGCTCTCATTAAGTTGGAGAAAGGTCATTTTTGCTCTGAATAGCCTCTCCAAGAGAGAGGCCACTTATTATCAGACATTTTTGGCTAACATAAGAACTGTTTTCCTTTCACAATATTTTTACTTTCAAACAAGCAATTTCTTATTCGTTCTGCCTCATCCTTTGAGTCCAGGTTGAGTTTGGAGAGGACAAGTATTCTGGAGTGTCAGTTTTTTCCAGTTATATCACAAATAAAATTATTTGGCCTTAAGTCACTGTGGAAAATTTACATCATGAAGTAGGTTTTCCAGAAATACAAATAGGTAAACCCAAAGTCTTTACCCGTGACACTGATACTAACCCTCTGGCTGAGATATGGACATGGTGTTCTGGGATTGAAAGAACCACTGTTAAAAAGGATTTATGACCTGAACATTTTGTTTTACAAGCATATGTTCTCTTTATGCTAGTTACCGTAGCATTAGCAGTGTGTCTGTATTAGGAATTTGGCTTTGAGCGGTGATACAATTTTAAGCCAAATCTTTCAGTTGTCAAGAGCTGCCGTATGCTGATTTTGAGGTGTGCCCTCTGAATGCCTTTCAGAGAACTGCAGTGGGCACTGTGCTTCAAACAAGCTTACTGGGGGCACTGGTTTGGGCTTCTGTCTGAACTCACCCTGTCATAAGGCTCTCAATCTCACACTTAACACTCATTTACCACTGAAGAGTTCTGAAACCCTAGAAAGCCTGTGGCATGCGGAGGAGCTCATAGGCTATATAAAGACCTTAGTGTTCTGTACAGGGTTCTCATACACTGTAACTGTCATTCTCACTAGTTTTTAAGAAAATGATACACAGGAATCCAGGAAAATAAATACACATTGATGTATACATTTCAATCGCTTTAACCAGACTCTGCCTTTGTATTTTGTTGTTATAAATTCTACTCCTGTCTAAATAAAACTTTCCCAGCCTCTCATATCTTAGCATAGTTTGTCACAGATGACACACAGCTGATTTACATTCAAGTTGCTTTACAGACAATTCAGGTTGACAGTGCTGAGAGGAGAAGCAGTCCCCATACTTCCATCTCTTCCCTACCTCTCCAGCACTTCACTGCTACACTATTCACTGCTACTCTACTCCTTTTTGTAAACCTTTGTCATAGACCAGAGGGTGTGTTAGGATTAGGGTTGTTCTCAAACTGAAGCCAACTCACAGCACTGCACCAGCCACTGGGGAGAAAATTATCCCAGCCAAAACCAGGACAAGTAGTTAATTTTGTGCTTAATCACAAGTTCCAGATTTATTTCCAAGATCTCAGTAGGGAAGTATCAAGTGGTGCAAGTGTTGTAGCGTGTTAATCTTGCCTCATGTAGAGAAATAAGAATTGTACAGATTATGTCTATGTTCAAAATTTAAACAGAAATACTCAGTTTACATTTTTAATGCATCTAGTAGCTCTGTAGTACTGAAATGTCACATAGGAAATTAACAGCAATATACTCTCTCCTCAAAAGAACCAGGGAGGTGTTTCCCCTGGATAAAACTGCCATGCTGTTTTTCTTTCATTGTAAGAGGGTAAACTGAATCAGGAGATGCATCACTGGATTGAGTTTTGGTTATGTTATTGTTAAAGCAAGCATTTGATTAGAGAGTGAGGAAGAGATGGTTGTAGAGTGAGAAATCTGTGATAGTACAGCTTTTTATTTTGAATATATGTTGAACATGCAGGATGGATAAATCAAAAAGCCTGTTTCCATGATGCACACAGCAGTGCAATCAATGGGCTGAATCTCTACTGGTACATTGCATGCCTAGGAATGCTTGCAGGAGCTCTGGCCAGCTAGCATGGCTTGGCCCACGCCTGTACTAGTGAACCCTCTTGGCCCTCAGGACTGAGTGCTCATATCGAGTCTGCCTAATGGGAATGGTGACGGTGATGTTCTGTCTCCCATACTGTGCCTGGAAACTGGGAGGATATGAGTTGGCAGAAGCTTGAAGCGTGCAGAGGAACATGCTAATTCCTTAACAATGTAAGTATTCACATGCCAGAGACAGGGAATTATCTAACTTAATAGTGAAGGCATAATACCTGTTACTTCTGCCACCTGAAAGTGACATTTATTTCCTCCTTCCCCTATCTAGCAATATGGCAAGCCCATAAATACTGTCATTGCGTGTGTATGAATTTATATAGCTTTTTTTTTTTTTTTTGCTTGCATTCAGTCTGTGGAAATTGATTTTACATTTTTCCATCTCAGTGTACACCTACAGTCCAGCTCCATAACGCATGTAAAGTTTGGGCAGGCATTAGTATGGCTCAAGCTCTGTGATTTTCCTGTTGGAGCTCTGCTTATCATCACAATTTTTTCTTTTCTTGGTTCACACAAGTATTTGCAATCCGGTCCCATTCACTGAGTGCTGAACATCTCTTTCTCCCATGAAAATTCTTAGGACAGCTGAAAATCAAGATTGAGACTGCTCGTAGTTGATTGGGAAGCAGCATTGTTACAAGTGTTTCTAATTATTGAGTTAAAGGAACAAAACCAGTTCCAACACTCTTCAATCTATGAATAAAATGCAGCTTTCACTTTTAAAGACTGCTGTTCAGTCATAGGGTAGGTATTTAGTTACTCTGTGTGAATGTACTAGAAGTTACACTTGGTCTAAATGTCCTGATGCTGATTACACGTATATATCCTGAAGTGGAAGTCAGGAATAAAGGAGGAATTAGCCTCAGACACATATGTAGATGAGGAAGATAGTAAAAATTTCACATGACCAGGCAATGAAAATACATTTACTGTGTTGCTTCCATAGTTTTTCTAAAGAATAAAGATTGAAATCTTGCCTTCATCATCAGGTTCACACTAGACATTTTGACATGTTAGTACAATAGCTTGTTCAGGAAGGATTTAATTTCTCAAAACATTTTTCGTGTTATTTTGCTGCTGAAAAATAGAATTGTCTTCTTCTATTAGTTCTAACTTAAGTATGATGTTGCAGCCTATTATTTTACAGTATTTACTGGGCATATGTGATCTTAATTGCTCTGATTCCATTCCAGATTTTACAGTGAAAATGATCAAGATACTTCTTTTTTGCCCCAAGTTGCAAAATAGTGCAAGTGTCCTTGAAAAAGTAAGCTTTTCTGTTACTGTGAGAGAATGTAGGAGGATCAGTAGGTGGATAAAAGGTTTGCAGTTTTAAACACATCAACAGCAACTCTTCTATGTTATCATGTACTGCAGTGCGGAGAGGAGTACTGAAAAGTACGTTAATTCTTTCTGTGTTTCAGTGCAACCCAAATAGAACTTTTTTATTATTGCTGTAGTATTCTCACCAAAGTATTGCAGTAGAGCAATATTTGCTTCTGACAAGATATATGTTATCATGGCTGTTATGTATTAAATCTAATTTAAATTTTAAAGTTTTTTATTAAAAGTCTTTCAAAACTCAAAGGTGATGGAAGTGTTCAGCAATCAGTACAGTAAGCCCGGAGAGGAGATCCTGCTGATTGCTACGATACCAATAATGAATAATTCTGTTTCTTTTCTCAGCCAGTCATAGTGTGTGGCTCTAAATGGGGTGAAAGGTAATTTTTTCCCATTTATGTTCTCACTGTACTTTATCTATTGCTCTCTTCCACCACGGTTAGCTTCTATTACAGGGCACAGCTGGCACATAGATTATATCCAGCAATGTTGAAAGGCCCACATATATCCTCTAGTGTTTTCAGAAGCTGTGTGGTGATGCGATATAAACAAGTAATGTAAATGTCCAAACTTGTGTAAGAATTGCTTAATGGCACCAAGTTTAACGGTAGCTTCTGGAGTTGTTGAACAGTGAGAAAAAAGCTCAAGTAAATGCTTTGACGATGTTCCTCAGAAGAAGATGAGAATATCTGTTTTCACAACTCTCTGATGCATGAATTGCACTGATTTTCATGGCCTGTCTATTCTCTTGTAACTTCACTGCTCCAAATTTTTATTTTCACAGGAGTAATGTCTTTCCCACCAGAGCTTTCTGAACTAGCGATCTATTGTCATCTGTTAGAGGTGGTCATTTTGAACCATATGTTCTTTCAAAAGAAATGATGGGATTGGGATCTGCAGACTGTTATGTCCATGTACCTAATAGTACCATGTACTGATGAAGGTATCAAGCAGATCAATTTCTGTCTTCTCCAAGACTTCATGTCTCAGTTTTCAAAAGAGGTCATGGGCATCTGTCCTGCCTTGCTCTCCTCTTGAAAGAATTCATAATAGCAAACCTTCCCTTCAGTTCGATGGGACTGAAGAAATTATAGTAATCACGAATGAGCATTGTGCACTGTATTGTTTATGGGAATAGAAAAGTTTAATTACCTGCGTAAGAACATCACTGCCACGACTTGCGTTTTTGCCTCTTCACTGAATTGTGTTTATTTTACTGCAGTTACTTCTAGAAGAAGCCAGTCATTCAAGTGCTTTATGTCAGGAAGTGGCTGATAATGGCTTTAAGATGAAAAAGGGTAGATTTTGATTAGACATTAGGAAAAAATTCTTCGCTATGAGGGTGGTGAGGCTCTGGCACAGGTTGCCCAGAGAAGCTGTGGCTGCCCCATCCCTGGCAGTGTTCAAGGCCAGGTTGGACGGGGCTCGGTGCAACCTGGTCTAGTGGAAGTGTTTAGAACTGGATGATCTTTAAGGTCTCTTCCAACTCAAACCGTTCTATGATTCTAAGTTAATGATTTTGTGGAATTGATCTGGGCAGAAGCTACTGGCCACCTCGATAGTTTACTGCTTGAATCAGTAAACTACATAAGCCTAAATGAGGTAAGTTAATTCTTGTTACTCTGGCAGGATGAATACCTAAATACTGTTAGAAGTAATTTTTTTCCTAGCAAACATGTATGTTTTGTTTCAGATTGGCTTTGGTAATTACACCTTTTATACTCCTGCTTTTCAACAAATCCATGCTTCAGACATTTTTATCTCAAATTTTACTTTAGAATCATGACACTAAAATATGCTATATGCCCTGGGGCAGATGACTGTCTTTTCCATTATATAGCAATTAACACAATTGTTATGAGAGGATCCCTTCTATGAGATAAGATAGCCATAGAAAGCAGTGCATAATAGCAGCTTACTGTCTCATGCCAATATATTTCAACTGTACTTCAGTCAGCCATTCTCTTGTAATGGCAAAATGTTTTTAATTATAGTCCCTGTCTGCATTATCAGATGACTCATGCAATTAACACACAGCTACTCATAAAGGCCTTTGGAGATTACAGCTGTTATTAAGAGTAACTGCCTGTCTACCCCTTTGTTATGTCTATGGCTCATTTAATCCTACTTTCCCGCATACCTCAATTTTTTCACTTTGCTCCCTAGACATTTAAGAGGATAATGTTTATTCATGTAATTTAGGTTCATATAATTTAACAAACAGCCAACGAAATGACTGTTTCAGAGTTTTGACTGTAAGATGACTGTAAAATGACTGTTTCAGAGAAATGACTGTAAGAGTTTTTCCATCTTTGTTATCACTGAAGGCAAAATTACCTGATTATGTTGGGTTTAAATTGGAAGAGCTTTGCCAGTATAAGGTTGTCAATTCAGGAATGACTTTGGCCTAACCTTCTAACATGAAACTCACTTTTGATGCTCTACATTTGATATATGGTAGAAGAATATTCCTTTCACTTTTTGATGTGGAAATAATATATATTTATGTAGGTTCTATTTATGTAGTACTATGTGTACTACTATATGAGACAGTAGCAAGTACATTGCATAAA
This sequence comes from Nestor notabilis, assembly GCF_000696875.1. Classification (NCBI taxonomy): domain Eukaryota; kingdom Metazoa; phylum Chordata; class Aves; order Psittaciformes; family Psittacidae; genus Nestor; species Nestor notabilis. The sequence goes on from NW_009911922.1 coordinate 7,376, forward strand.
TCAGCAAAGACATAAGGAAATGCTGTTTGTGGTAAATGCTTTTTGTGAGGTGCAATTGTTTGAATATTAAGATTCTTAACATATTTTAGGTAGTTGAAATTTTGTAAATATTTGATAAATAATGTTCTATAATTATTATTATTTTTTTTTAAATTTGATAAATAATGTTCAATCATGGGTAAATTTTGCAAAAGCTAAACCATAGAAGAAGAACCTAAAAGATTGTGTATCTCAATGCATTGATCTGTAAGAATATGATAAAACTGTTTTCACTAACTCCTCCCACTTGTAATTAATTTTCAAGATAAATAGCATTCGTATTGAAAGGAAAAAAACCTCACACCTCTCTGTACTCTCTGTATTTCTGAAACATAATAATTAAGAAATGGGTTGCTGTTCAGTTAGATTAACCCTCCATTTTTTTCCCAATGGCATTTGTGAGACAGAGGCCAGGCTTGAATCAATATTGAACTGCAGTAAGACATTGCTATGCAGCCTCTAAGGTCAGCATTTTACTATCTGTTGCCTGTGGTTCATATAAAGTAAAAAGCATTTTGCCTTTTTCCTCCTGCCTCAAGAAGACAAAATAATACAGAGTATTCTGTAAAAATTTCCGACTGAGAAGGAATACGAAGATAGAAGCAAATCTATATCCTGTCTGTCTGGATGAACTGTCTAAAATTACTTTCAATTCATCTGTAGGTTGCACTTTATAAATAGGACTTCTAGTCTGCTTTATGTATTTTAGGGTGAACTAGTGCACTTAGATATTTAGTTAGAAATTCATCCTGTACTTTCTGCTATTTCATCAATGCATTAAAGCTGACAATAGGAATTGACAAAATGTTAAGGAATATTATCTTTCAATCTGATTCATATTCTGCTTTATTTTACTGATTGAGGCACTTTGCAAGTAGCCCAGTATGACTGCAGAGTAATATCCAACTTTTAAATACGTTTTCATATCCTAGCTGTAAGAAAATATTTTGTGGATATTGCACTAACAAGCTAAAGCTTTATTTCAGTGTGGAATTAAATGATCCAATTTTCATATTTATTGCTTTGTGCTCGTTCTGCAATTTTGCAATAGCTTTCAGTTTAATAATCTCTTCTTTTAAAGGTGAGTAAAGCAGAAGGTATTTTACTTCAGGTAAAGAATGCACTGGATGAGGGAGCTGGCGTAGTGGCACTACAAGAGATGATGATGAAATTCTATCAAGTTACACATCATAAAACTGAAATAAAGTTTAAAAAAAGCTGTTATGTAGAAAACAGGACCTGTGTCAGATAACTTTTCCAGATTGGTAGTAAGCCCTGTACTTAGCCCTGTGCTAATAAGACCTGTACTGTGCTACACCAGTTTTGAACATGCTCACAAGATAAGTTCACAGGGTACTTTGCACAGCCAGTGACAGGCTGTCAGTTTTAAACAGTAATTTACTGGATTCTTATGGATAGAGTAATACTCATGGGGGGAATTCAATGTTTTCAACAGGAAGACCAGTTGCTGTCCAGATGGTGATAGGAGTTTCCATTGCAATTGTTGTGATGGCATCTTCAGCTGGATCAAATGAGAATTACAGGGCTGTTATCATCCAGCTGACCCTAGCAACTACTCCAGCATGTGCATCAGCAGTTTCTATCCATTATCTTAAACTACGCACAAAATATATCTAAGCTATTTAACTGTATGCAAAGACTGTTCTGTGTACCCTTTCCTTTCCTGCACATGCATATACAGTTTCTAGAGACTATCTAAATCTACTGATCTGTTGCTTGGTCTGTTCCTACATCTACAGCACAAACTGCGTGGGGGAGTTCCCTGGACTTGTCTGTATTGTTAGTGCAAGAACTTAGTCAGTACCTCTGACTAACTGTTGGTCTAAGCACAGCTGTCCTGCCTAGGGGAATCTCCAAGGATCTCCTCCATAACTCCCCCTTAGCTCCCGTGTTATTCCTTCATTTTTAAGCAGGCCAAGAATTGAGTCAATTGGGAGTTCAGTTACTCTGCTGCAAGTCAGCCCATTGTCTCATCTTTGCAGAAAGTAGCTGGGAAATGCTCAGCCTGATGGGGGGATTGCTGATGAAGTGTGCTGAGTGCGCACACAGATGCAGCCCTTGCTCCCAGGAGCAAGGTTTGGATGCTCCATAAAGAGAAGGAGTTTGGAGCTGGAGGTGAAATTGAGCAAGGCCAGGGCAGTTACACCAGCAGCAGATCTAGTTCCATGGTACCCAAACAGGAAGAGCAGAGCAGGTGACAGTGACTGATGGTAATAGTAGCCAGGGTCGGTCCAGACTGCCTCCTCATTATGGCTTCTCTGGCAGGTCCAAGGTCAAACTGGGAACTTGAGTTTACAGGATCTGGGTCAGAACCAGGAGGTGGGAAGCTGGATGCAGGTCATATTGGCAGCATAGCTCAGCCAAGAGAGCAAGGGCAAGAGCCTAAGCTCGAAGGCGTCTTTTGAGCAAAGGAGAATCTGGCAGGAATCTGCTCAGTCTTCTCACAGCTCTCTTTCAAGGCTCCACAGCTGCACTGTAAAAACTGGCCCTGAGCCCAAGCAGCCAGGCCCTCTGGAGAAGCGAGACAGTCAAACCTCTGACAGCTACATCATTCTTGTAACTGTACAGCAAACTCAAATTTCCTCCTTCTGTTGTGATTATAATATAAATTCCATAGATTCTGCCAGAGATACCCCTTTCTTTTGGCAAAGGGTATCCAGAAGTCTGTTTTCTGTAAATTACAAAATATGAATTGGGAGAGGTAAAGGGAAGAAAGGGAAGGAGGCTCCTTACTGTTGTAAAAGAACAAATGTTAATAGTGCCTTTAACCTTGGAAATCTTTTCATAATTAAACCTTTTGACATTTCTGGTATCAGAAAATTACTGTATCTCATAAAGCTTTCCCACGGCTTTGTGAAGGGCAGCATTACAATCTTTTCAAAGTTAGATGTCCTCCTTTCTTCTGAACTGAGAAAATTACATGGTTACCTTGTGCTACTGCCCTAGCTGGATAGTGGCCTCAAGGACAAAATGACAAAAATTTTGCTCATAAGCAAAATCAAAATGGTAATCAAGCACAAATATTGTTTTGTGGAACTGTTACGAGCAGGCTCCATTTAAAGCTTGATTTAGAGTTTTGTAGAAGCAGTTTAACACTATTTTTCATATACCTTGTTCTTCTGAATTGTTTTCATGGGGTTCTACAGATGTTTGCTCTTGTTCCAAACTATATAACAAGTGGAAGTGTTCTTTTGAGTACTCCATTTCACTATGCTGTAACTTTATATAATTCAGTCTGTTTTGTGCATTTCCTTAACTGAAATGTATCAGCTATTCATAAATTTTTGTTTGCATTTTCTAGATAATCAGAATATATTCTTAATAAATGTTAAACAAATATGTCATGCCCAAACCTGTCATCTTTGGCTGAATACCGGACACTGAGGTGCAAGACTGAAGCTGTTGACTCAATGAGTTATGAATGTCTCAATGTTGAACAACAAGAGTTAAAATACAATTACAAATGAGCGTTTAATAGTTACGCAATGATTCCAGTAAAATTCAAGGTTTAGTCCACAAAATACCTCTAAGGAGGAATGAATTACCAGCTTCTGTTACTGTGCATGTTGATGGCGCTAATCGGATTGCGGAGCTGGCATAACCTATACTAAGAACAGAAAAGAGGTAAATAAATAAAGACAATTATAATATTGTAAATTTTGGTGGAGTTTTTATGCTAGTTACCTACTGATTACTAAGTGGTTATACCCAAATACATATTGCTCAAGTATGGAAAGAGGACTGTGCTTGGAACATGTAAACTTCTGTTTGTCTTCAGCA
>NW_009911922.1:11246-17565 GCF_000696875.1 Nestor notabilis
GTGGCTTTCACTCAACATCTTGTCTAAATTTTTAAGTAATTTAAAATTAATAGAACAATAGTTTATGTGACTCAGCTCCACCTTATAGTTCTTTGTGACAGCAACAATTGAGTAGAGTTATGGGGAATTTGCTGTTACCTGAACTCACGGAACTGCTCTTTGTAGGTAGCAGTTATCTATGTTAGAGCCTTTATAGTAATTCATAAATTAACCAATTATAAGGACGGGATTTTCTCACAAAACTTTTGACTCTGCTGTTACATAATAGACAAACATAATTGTTCTATTACAACAAAGACTGTTATACGATAGGTAAACATAATAGGCACCAATTCAGGCATTACATGAATTGGTGCCTATTTATTCAGTCTCTGCACTTGCAATCTTAGTTTTTAATCTAAAAACAATTTAAAAAAAAAAAAACAAACCAAACCTTCAACTGCAGTTGAAGTATGATGAAGGAGCAGGGTTCAAGCAAGGTTCTTAAAAAAACAACCAACCCAACCAAACAAAACCCCTTCATATAAAAAAGTTCATATAGCAGTTTGAGTGAAGTGTTCAAAGGTACAAAAGAAGCTTGGTCCTATTTACCAGTATTTTTTTTAGCATTTGGAACTAAAAACTTCACTGAAGCTCATTGAATCTTGAAAACATGAAGGCTTGATTTGTAAACGGGGCTTTATGTTTTTACTTTCCAGGTAATACCTACTTTTGGTATCTAAATCTAAAACTGTGATTCTTAAGTCCTCTTCCCAGTCACTTTATAAATCCAGAAGTTCCTCACTGTCTAACAGGAATCCTGGAATCCTAAAATTATCTTCAAGGTATTTCATAGGGTATCATTATCTTTACACTGTTAAGCAACTCAGCCCTTAGTCTAGAGTCTGTCGTCTGAGTAAGTATATTCCAAGCATGTGTACACAGCAGACTGCTTAAGCAGAGGGAAGGTGGTAAGCGCACTGTTCTCCACTCAGACCTTTACACAATAGCTAAGCAGAGCAGTCAGCTGGCAAGGATAAAAGTAAGAAGAGGTAAAGGGGGAATCTGAATCTTTTGTTTTGTGTAATGGATGCACGGCTCTTGGCAGCTCATGATGTGGCACCTTGGATCCTGCTTAGATTTGTATGAACAAGATTATTCATTAAATAATGCACCCTCAGGTTACAACAGTGTGCATGGAGTCTAAACAGCAGACATCTCTTCAGGCTTCGAAGTACTGATCCTGCATTATTGGGCACTTGAAAAGGCACGAAATTTTGGATTTATTACATCACTGGAAGATAACAGAATGAATGTAATCTGCATTTCAATTCAGACACTAAATCACTAGCCAGTAATTCGTAAAATCACTTTTTTCTGTCTTGCAGCCTGTAAAGTGCATACGAAACTTCTAAGCCTCTAAGTTGCTATTTGTAAAGAATTCTTGCAAGTAATTAAAACTTAAAAGAAAGGTGTAGATATTATATTTTATTGTAACAGGCTCATCATATAAATAGCTGCTCTCTGATAAATTGTTATTTGGAAGCAATATTCTATTCTGATGGAATAAGAAATCACCACCATGGAGGGTTCATTGTTTTGTAAATGAATCCAGCTGATGAAAATCCCCATCCTTACAGGTTGATACTCTTAAGACAGGCACACTAATAGATACAGTTACTGCCTAGATAACCACCAGGTTTTTACTTATTTTGTTCTTAGTTATTTTGAGGAATGATTGTGCTTTATGGAGAAGAGGAAATACAAGGAGAGTGGAGAATACAAAGTAAGAAGACAAAAAGTAGTGGTGGTAGTGATACAAAGAGATTAGAGGAGTGAAAATAAAAGCTGTCAGATTCTATTATTTTTCAAAAATGATGTGTCATGTAGGTTCACCTCTTCATCAATTTATTATTTTTTTTTTTAGATATTATCTACAGCTTTGTTTTTATTTTAAAATACCTTTCTTTGTTTCTACCAGGATGATAAATTTGTTGTGTAAAAAATCCTTCAGGTTAAAATTAGATACATTGTTAAGTTTTTCTGTGTTGAACATTAAATAAATCCATTTCGGCTTGCTATTGGGATGGAACTGGTACAAGATAAGAATGAGCCAGAGTCACAATGTCATTTACAGCATCAGAGTAAGAGATGTTTTCTGTTTGTATTTCAACTTGCTTCCAGAATTTCCTAAATACTGCTCAGAACCCTTTTTAGAGTACTTGTATGAAGATCGCATGATAAAAAATAATTTGTGGATGTTACCAAATTAGTGATTGCCATGTGGCATCTGTGTAGCATCTGTTTAACAGACTTCCTATAGGCATAATTTCCAACAGCAGTTGCAACTGTCACAGTGTGTTTCAAGACAAGCAAAGGAAGCACTTTTGAATAAATCATCAGATGGTCTTTCAATAATTCAAACATAAGGTTCTAAACAAAGACCTTGTAAGACCTTAAAGAACTATCATGAACTCGTGATCCTTCAGCCAGCCAACCCACAGCTCAGCAATACAACACGAGTATTCATAACAGGCACAGAGTGTTACTTTTGTGTTCTGAATTGCATAAACAAACATGGGCCATTGATACAGGATTATTTTCAATCATCCTTCGATCATCAAAGTTTAAATCACCTGAATATGTATTTCAAAAAATAACTTTTTAGTCTTTCATAAACTCTTTGTTTAGCCTACACATTAATAAATGCAAATCTTTTGAATCCTGTGAAAACTGGTTTTCAGGACAGATTGCAAGATCCTGTCTCTCTGAAAGACAAGAATAATAGACTTCATAGCACAGGTAGAGTATGCTATTTATTCCTCTTTTCCATAATTCAGGCCTGAAAAATCAATCCGTTTGTTAGAAGCGTTTTAGTCAAAATGTTGTTTAGTTAATCAAACACACACAAAGAAGGGCAATTCAATCTCTAAATGAAGGAAAGTCCTGAAACTGAGTTGAGAGAGTTTTTATTCTTAAAAATGTATAGTCAAATAAATACCAAAAGCTCTTTGGTCACTGAAAGGCCTAGCTGTATTTTTAAGTCTGTTTTCTGCCTATGCACAATCAAGTCACCATTGTAGAGAAACTTCTTGCAGTAGTGTATGCATTCTGTTCCCTTTAAAAGTCCTTCTTGGTGATCTGTTTGCCAGAACTGTAAACCAGTGTGAAATACCTAGGATGATTAAAAGTTTATGGAAATATATTTGTGTTTTGGCTTTGGTTAGACAACCTAAATTAGCTCTTACAAATAAAGCAGCAGTCAATACGGAAGAATTTGCTATTCTAATCTGGAAATTAGCTAATAAAAGTTATCCAAGCATGCTAAAACAAGGCCCAGCTTGGGTTTTAGTACATATGCTAAATATACATATGGAGGTCATCTCTGTGTTAAATGCTGGCAAAGAGCCAGAGATGATCCTCGTGGTCCTAGTTCCTGTGAGATCATGTAGCTGTGATCATACATCTGACTGTTCAACAGTCATGCTTTCTGCTTCAGAGCTGTATTATACCAAGTTCTGAAGTTCACCATGTCCTCAGGAAAGAAACATGCACAGGTCATATGAATTTTAGCTGCTATGATGCTCAGATAATGAAGCTATATGATTAAATGAAGTAAAGAGTGTTCCATGCAATCCTGACGTAGTGATATGGGAAAGGAGCTCCAGGGTGATAAAAGTGTCAGGAACGACATACAAATATTTCATAACTGGTGCAGTTAAAAGAAGGGTTTTTTTTGTAGGATAAATAAAAAAGGTTTGTGTTAAATGAGTAAACCCACATAGTAGAAAAAGTGCTGCAGTAGCTCTAGTATCTGTCATATTATTTCCCAGGGGAATGGATGAAAGCATAGATTTTTCCTCCTGCTATTCTGGCTGTTGTTTGAGAGATATATACAGAACTATCCAGAGGAAGCTGTGGAGATGCACAGAACTGTTGATGTATCTCAGAGTTCACACGTAGGAGATGGTGCCAAGTGTAGCAGGCCATATTCCATAGCCTGTTTCGCAATCTATCAGGTAGGCTAACTACAACACTCCAGGTCTATTGTAGACATTTGATGGTATGGTCAGTTGTAGACATTTGATGGTACATCAAAGGCTTTTGAAGTTTCATACTTGAATCACCTAAATTGATTATGTGGATTTCACTTTCTGTGTTTGTGTAAGCTTTTTAGAAAATACTTAAAGCTAATTCTCCTGTGTGTATTTTGTTCTTTCCAAATACATTTTCAGTGTCCTGAATCTTTGGCCTATGTATTAAAATCGAAGTAGATTAGAACTCAAGCAAACACAAACTGCAGAAATCCCAAGAAAGCATTACCAAGTTGAAGTTTGCAACCCAAGAACATCTTTGTGAAATTGCTAATGTGAATACTCGATAGGAGCGACTGTACGGTGAAGTGATTAAACAGCACTAAGGTAACTTATTTTAAACTGATATGGAGTTCTTTGCAGAAAGTACCTTTTCTGTTGTCAAGTAATCATTTAAATAGTAATACAGCTTACCCTTTCTTCTTCCTTAAGGAATAGAAAAGAAAAGCTATTGCAGCTGACTGCTTCTTGTGCTACTGCTTTCAATTGTATGGTTTTCTAACTTCTACAGTGTGCCTTGAAATGCAAACAGTGGAATAGTTATTTTTCTTCTGTACTGTTTTTCTTATTGGTCATAGGTATATGTGTAAATACATAAGTGACTTTTGTGAGGAGGAATGCATTTTTTTCTTTTTTCTGGTATTACTCTGTATTCTGGTGTTATTCTGACAAAAAAAAAATGATGGGTTTTATTTTATACCAGATCAAACACTGAACCTAATAACAAAACCAGACTAAAAGTTATTTATTTTAATTTAATGGGCTTTTCACCTGTGTTTGAATGAACACATTACCTCTTCTAAATTAAGGAGCTGCACAGAATCATACCGTGGTACTTCATGATCTGAGGAAATGTAGTTCGAGTCTTGGTACAGTTGCTTTCACTGAGGCAGGATCAATTGTGTACAGAACATACTGCACACTTGTTTGTCCAGACACTGAAAATATTCAGAAGCAGAAGATTCCACAGGTACCACAGATAATGTGTTATAGTGCCCTAGCAAACAGAGAATGCTCCCCAGCAGTAATAAAGAAGAGTCCTAAGAGGTTACTAAGGAAAATTGTGGAATCTCTTTCATAGATGTTTTCATGAGAATTTAGCAAACATCCGCCAAGAATGGACCAGATACATGTGATCTTATAAAGGAGGTTGCTAAAACAGATATCCAGAGGTCCTTCTGTTCCAAGGTGCTCTGAATTCTTGTTTTCATGTGTGTAAAGATAGTGGCTCTTTTTAGTAACAATACAAAGGAAAGATTGGTACTATATATTTGAGAAAAGCTAGGATATGGGTTTCCTAAGAATTAGAAAGATTCCTTAATATACACAACAATAAAATAGCTTCGAATCCTGCTGTCTTTATATGGTCAATTGCTGCACTGTGGACTCCTTGGTGCTGCACACTTTTAAGATTTGGCTGGACAGGGTGCTGTGACATCCAGTTTAGGTCACGCGTTGCCAAGAAAGGTTGGACCAGGTGATCCCTGAAGTCCCTTCCAACCTTGTATTCTATGATTACAAGACTCACCTTAGAAAGTAATCGCTGGCAAAAACATGAATAAAAACATTTTTTTCCTGCACTGCAGTTAATCATTCAGAGTTTGGGATTTTCACTGTTGCAATGATACATCCCATGCAGGTATGCACAGACAGTATATAGACATGCGAAAGTCCCGATTTCATTTGAGTGGGATGCGTTCTTTAAGGAACTGATTCTAAGATACTCTATGCTAACAATAGCTCTAGCAAAGGCAACTGAAAAGCAGATGGGGTGTGGTTTATTTGCTTTTTCTTACATGACTGTCTTTCCTTCTCCTGCATGATCCATTAACAAAAACAAACCACAACTGTACTTGCCCGTAGGCAATTCTTTTAACATGCAAAACACTGGAACTGAAAAGGATTCTCTTCCCCCGAGAGAAGCCCCAATCCCCAGCAGGACTCATCCAAAGGTGTCCATGTACGGATTTCTTGTGGGTTTCCCTAAGCCCTCAGTCCAGCTGAGGAGAAGTATCTTTTTGCGTGGGAATCTACCACGCTTTTTATTTGGACAGGCTGGGGCACCCCATCTCCTGGCACAAAGGTCACACCGCGGACATGCCCCGAGCGCCTGCGGTCATACCACCTCCTGTCTCCGCAGAGGCTACTGTGCCAGGCACGGCACGTCGAGCGGTCGACCGCGGGGGGATGGGTGTGTCGCTCACGCTTGCGAGGCAGGGGCCCCCGGGCCAGCCTGCAGACAGGTC
>NW_009911923.1:0-16812 GCF_000696875.1 Nestor notabilis
AAATATTTTTAGTATATTTAAAATTGTAATTAACTTATTAATTAGCATTTTTACCACTAAAATATTGTCGGTGAACTAGGATTATAAATCATAGTAATTTCATTGCAGTGTTTGTAACACTGTTACTACTGTCCGTATTTTACCAATACAGGAAGCCTAAGTAAAACTGAGAACAGCATGGCGTTTAAATTCTTTATACTGACATGCAGAACAAGAAAGACAGCATAAATAGTTAAAGTTCTTAGAGTTACACTGTACCTGTGTATCAAGAGTTTCTCTCATCTTCCCAATCTGGCAGCAGAAAGTGGGATTTCAGAGGCACCTGTAGGAGAAGACCACCAAAGGACATAGAAGATGCTGAGTTTTCTGACCATAAGTCCAATAAGGTGTCCCTATAGAACGGGACAGGCTGCAGGTGCAAGGTGGCAGTACATGACAGCCATGTGTGCTGTGCTGCAGAGTGCAGAGGGAAAATGGCAGCCCATCGCTATCCCAAACGTGCCCGCTTGTTAAGAATATGAATGAGCAGGCTTAGATTAACAATACTATTTGGTCTGTTGAAGCTAAGCACCTGCCTAAATATTTGATGCATTATGACCTTGGTGATCAGCATCCTGTAATCCTGAATTTAGCAGCAAGGCATGAATTCCATAATCACCTTGTTGAGAATGCTAGCAGGCTCATTGCAGCCACTTCACCCTTCAAGTGGATGGGATGGTAGAACAAGGTCTCTTAAGTACATCAGATTCCTATTTTTTTCCCCAATTTGATTGAATGAATATTAATGTCAGATTGAAGTATTCAAATTTTATTATGTAACTATTAATAATTACGAGCACTGCATGAGTTTTTCTGCCTACCAGTACCAATTTTTCTATCTGCATCACTCTCTCTAGGAGATTTCAGAAATAGAAAGTCTAAGATACAAAATTTTAGAATAAATGTGAGCAAAGAAACATTTTCCATAGCTTTATGGTTCATTCATGGATTACTGAACTATATACATTGTCATACTTACCTCCTACAACTTGCCCATGCAATTCAGGTAACAATTTCAAACAAATTCTTACTTATCATAAAAGAATTTTGACCTCTTGGTGAGACTGAGAAGTACAAAGGGCAGAAGATGTTTTGAAAAGGAAATGTAAATGTTACAGCAGAAGCTTTCTGACTGAATCTAAACTTTAACTCTTTGTGAACAAGTAGAACAAAGGTGACATCCCTGAGATATGTGGTGTGTCACAAAAAAAAATCTGAGTGTGGCAGAAAAAATGTTTATTTTGTTAAGCAGAAATGGTTAGTTTCAGTTTGGTATCAGTACATATTTCTCTTCAATGTTTTAGTTCTTCCCATAAAACTTTGTGGAAGTTTAATGTTTTCCCACAGACACCACCCTCACTCCCCCCTCGTTTCTCTGAGTATTTAGAAACTGCTGCAATAGGCTTGGGAGCACTGAGGGAATCAGTAGACTCTTCAATGAAAGTAATACTTAGCCTGCTTTGTAGGCTTATCAAATCACCGTTTTTTAATGTGGACATAACTGTAGTGCCTACTTTTCAAGGTGGAAATCTTTTTGTTTTTCTCTACAGTCATATATTAAATGTCACAGTGAGGACTGGTGTTCTCTGAGTGCTCTAAGAGACAACATGCAAATGCTGATGATGCATAAAAATCTTGACAGATTCTTGAAGTTTTGACTCAGAATTTCAGTCAGGGCCCCTTAAACATTTTCAGCAGAGGCTGAAATAGAAAATACCTGTGCAAGATGTTTACTTTAAAAGGTTTCCTCTATTTGAACTTTGCTGTATGCATTTCTTTCTCTACTGAGGTCACAGGACTTACTTAAGGAATACATTTTTTTGCTTTTAAATATAATTGAGTGCTTCTTCATTCCTATCCTGTGTTGAGGTAGGAGACCCTGTGTTAAATTCCCAGTGAAGGCATGTTGATTTACTGAGCATAAAAACATAAATGAAATAAAACGTAAGTAGAGTGTATTTTTTAGATTTACAGAAGTGTGCCTTTAATAGCTGTTTGAGGCAATATGGAGACGTGTTTATGCGTAAACAGTCTCCAAGGTCATTGATGTTAAGCTGACTGGAAACACAGTATGAGACAAAGAATTAATTTATCTTTGGTCCTTGACCTGATACTGCTTTAAAAGTTAATCCAGCAACCTGGGTTAACTAACCTGCACTATTCAAAAACGAGTAACAGTGACTTAACCCTTCATCTTTCTAAGAGAAACTGAGGTTGCTGATGGCTACCTTTCAGTGCTTTGGCACAAGCTGTGGTGGTTCCGGAGGCCAGCCTGTGGAAGCCCAGGCGTCCCTACGAGGGAAGGGGCATCCTGTAGCCAGGGCTGCAGTTCCTACCGCCTGTGTGCTGCCCGCGGCTTACAGCTTCTGACTTGCAAGGGAGGAGGAGGAGGGTCAACAGACAGGGGTCATAGGAGAGCCCAGAACTTAAAGAAAACAAACCAAAAACTGCCTGTGATTTTGAAGAATGTATTTGTCCTCGCTACAGCACCCTGGGAGTCCAGTATTCCTGTTTCTCTGAAATCTCAACTAGCTCTTAATCTTTCAGTCATCTTATCAAAGACTTGTCCTTGTGAAATGGCATAGAGATTTGTATTTGCAACAGGGAGGATGATGTCATGTTTTGAAGGAGTTTGCTATGGATTTGAGGTATATATGCAAACAACCAAGCCTCTATTTGTTTTTCATTTAAATTTAGTTTGCATGGGCAGCTGGTAGAATCTGAAACAGTCTGAAATATGCCCTGGCAATCCGTATTTATGTAGGTAGGTGCTTAGAATTTTTGAGCCTGAACAATGAAATGAGATTATCAGTAGTAGTTTTATACTTTCAAAACCAGCTTTGAAACACGCTAAATCATATATTGTAATTATTAATAGCTTTACTGCATAAAATACTTATGATTGTACATGCAAGACATAAAGTGCACGTAAATTACAGTATAGACAAGTCATAAAATACATAAATTGTAATTAATGCAGTCAGTACATTATACTGAAGTATCATTGTGCCCGTCTTAAAATGTATTACCACAGTAAATCTAACTAAACCGACTACAAGTAAATTGCAGGACCATTTGTTTTCCCCAACTCACCTGCTGGCATACTTGCTTTAGCAACATGCTCCTTTTTCAAGACTTCTGTTCTCTTTTGCTGGATAAAAAAAGCCACAAATAGAAAAAAATGACTGTGCAAAGTAAAGACAGTGTCAACATACTCTTTCTACCAAAGGTGCTTCGTTAAGCTTAATTCTGTTCATAAAAGTTATAATTTCTATCATATAATTGGGCATTTAGAGGACTGTTTGGTTTTTGATACAAATTTGTATCTAGGCCTCTATTGAACAAAACATTAGTAAGTATTTAACTTGAAATATGTTATTTATTCTGCTGAAGGCACTTCATCATTGAAACTAAGCTTTTAGCTTGCTTGGTCAAAGCCTTTCAGAGAAGCATGTGCTTTTTGGTCTGGCTGGCTTTGGAAATTATGTCTACCACTGTCATAGGATCCTCCTGCCATCTCCTCATAGGTGTTGCAAGGACTCTGTTGTGGTCAATTGCTTTCTAAATCACAAGCACACATAAAACCTCTTGGTTTCTGGAAACCAAAATCAGTTTGCCTTTCCTTCTGTATATATGAGAGAAAGAAGAAAAGCATGAGATGAGGGGCAGAAGATCAACACATCCTGCTTTGGAGAACCAGAATGGCCTGTGAAGTGTCATGCACGCTTCTTTTGCCCAGTCCCGCATGGGTGCAGACTTGAGGAACGGAATAGAACAGATCCATATTAATGCACCTTTTTACTTGCATTTCTGTATATACCTAGATTTTAAAAACAATAACAGAAATCAGTAAATGGTCTCAATTTGTTCCTTTCTTGCCAAAAAGGCAATTGCTGAGCTTTGCTTTGAAACTAAAGCAGAACCATCTTACACATCTCCAAGACAGTAGCTCTACCAGACTGCCTTTGCTGAATAACTGTCCTGTAAAATACATTCTAAATCTCCTCTTTGTCGGCTTGCCCTTATATTGAGACAACTTGTGGGCAAATCCAGCATACCAGGCTGCAGCTGAGTTGTGGAGAGCGTGAGCTACTACAGTTCCTTTTTTAGCCTGTGGGAGAAGGTATTATCATAACAGGTATGAGGCAGCATATGTTGTACTTTGGGCTTTTGTTGTGGCATTGTTTGTTTACATGTCCGAGTTCTGTAGTGCATTGACTTACTGTAGGTCTTTTTCAGAAGACAGTTTTCATCTCATAGATACAGACATTTCCATTGTGTGGGCCCACGAACGTGAAACTAGCATTTAGTCTAGACATGAAAAAAGAAAATACCTTTTTAGATTTTTTCTTTTCTTCACAATGCACAGTTGTAAAGGCTAAGAATAGCTAGCCTAGTCGTGCAATAGACAACTGACTTTTTATGCTCGGTTTTAATACATTTTATCCACTATAGTACTTATTTTACTAGACACCTTTAATGATTTATAAGCTGTGAAGAAAAAATGTTAATACGTTTCCATTTGTTTGAGTCTCCCTATGGTACTCAGAGGCTACAGGAATACATCACTACATACTTAGACGTTTACTTTGTATATGTGAGCATAGGGTTGGGTTGCTTAACCTCGAAAAGTCCAACACTGTGTCCTTTGACAGTTTCTCTGTGCAGTCCACTCAGACTATCTGCATCTAGAGAGCCGGCACTTTGGATGTCCAAGTGAGTACTTCAGCCTTGCTCAGCCATTCCCAGTTTCTCATTCATGGATCTTCAGGACCCCCTGGAGCTCCTGCATGAGTTTTGGTGGAGGTGTCAAACCAGGAGCTGCCCTCAGTGATCCAGTCTGTACTGCAATAGCATGTGTCGCACCGGACCTTGCACAAAAAATGGACAGGGACGCACTTGTGGGAATGTGCTCAGCCATTGACCACCACTACACCCAGTAACCTGGTGGTCTAGATGGTCCCCTGGGAAATAGGAGAGCTAGTTCATGTACCTGCTCCAGTAAATACACATTTCTTTAAAGTGACACAGCTTTACTGTGGGGTATGTAGAGCCCTGGCACCTGATTCAGAGCTACGTAGTCCGTGGCGTGACTAGCTATCTGGGAATCAGGTATGGTGCTGGAATGCCCAAAGTTCTTCTATGGACATTACTTTCTTTTTCATGAATTCTGTTTGAACTGGGGAGAGAGACATACCGCAACGCATAAAGGAAGTGTTTTAAAACAGGACAGGGCATCTCTTGAAGAAGGTAAAGCATGTGAAACTATGCTCTTTAAAAAAATATTATTTGTTTAAGCCTTTTAACTCACCTGTAAAACACCTTCACTTTCTGCCAGTCTTACCTATAGATCCATAGGTGCCCCCTTCAAAGAAAGGACTGTGGTATTTCTCCTCGGGAACAGATTTGGGTCACACAACGCCCTCACAGTGGTCGCAATAAAATACAGAAGGCCTGACCCCAGCTCATCTTTGACACCGCTAAACTACACAGCTCTTCAGAAGTCTCTGGATATATTTAAAATCCTAGATTCTAAACTTCTATACGAGTAAAGCAGAAATGCTACAAATAGAAGGAAGAAAACAGAATATTAAGCTACAAACTGTATGACACATGACAGTATCTACCCATCAGAAATTAATCCATAGCATGCTTTTCCCCAGCCACATTAATCATCAGTAAGAGAAGCAGTTCACTTCGGTAGGACAGAGTGTATTTTCATTTATTTAGTAGTACCTTTATGTGTGTCTGCTTATGAAATAATGCATACACATTTATTATTAATACTTTTGCTTTGTGAAAAATGTAAATTTCATCTAAATATTGAAAGAAGATCAAGGCTCCCTCAGGGCACAAGGGCCCCAACATGAGGTTGTAAAGCTTAAGGAAAAAGAGTTTACAGGACTGCAGAAACGTGGCAAACCAAATCCCCACCAAACAGTGTTATGACAGATACCTTTTGCTTGGTTTAGCTCCACCTCTGAGAGATTTTATGTGAGTTTTATCCATTTGACTCGCAGAAAGCATGCTTAAAAGGAGAAAGGAATCCAGCCAGGAGGAATCCAGCCAGGGGAAATCCCCTTTGTTGGTGTCCAAGAACAAGCCACTGACAAAGGGGGTCAGTTCTCCAGTAATGGAGCTGGAAGCAAAGAGATCATAAAAGAGTGTGCCAAAAACATGCCAGATAAAAACAGAGCATCTCCAGAAGATGGTCATTAAATTCATCACCAGGCAGCCTTGAGACAACAGGCAGACCCTGTCGGCACAACTAATGTTCAAGGGGCAGAAGGAGTGTTACCTGCCCGAGGGCGTGCGTGTAGTTTGAAATAATCCCTGTCCTCAGCTCTGATGTCACTTCTCTTGATAAGCCAAATAAAACAACTAAAACAACTACAAAAACACCAGGTCTGCTCCAAGCTCACTGCTGGTAAACTGCACCTCTTCAGTGCTGTTGAAGTGTTATCCACATACTGGCAATGGTAGAGATGCACCACCTATATTGAAAGCTGTTGTTTTGCCATTTATTTCTTTGAGAAGAGGACCACGTCCTGTGAAGTACTTAGGTGCTACAGCCTGGCTACTGGCTGTGAATAACTTTCCCATTGTACAACCAGGCAGCTCCGCTGATTTTAGTGGTTCCTACTGTCTACTCTTCCATTTGAAAAGCTACTAATAGTTTTGAATCTTTGCTATACAAAGTGAGCTGCTTGTAATTTCCATGGTAGCAGCCTCCAGCTGAAGAAGATGCATAAACTGGGACCTAAATGAAAGACTTACAAAAACCTATTCAAATTGTCTGGTTTTTACTTTGCTGCCCAGGGATCTTTTAATACCAGGCAAGTTATTGCAAACGGTGCCGGAAAGTATCTTGTACTAAGTGAAACTACTGAGTTTCTACAGGTAAATATAGCTATCTACACTAGCTATATTTACCTAGATTTTCCAATTTCTGGGCTGTTCTGAGCCAATAGGAAGCAGCAGCCATCTGAATGGTGCATGTCTGAATTGCTGTACATCTGCTGGGTCACTGAAACTTTCCTATGACTACTCTCAAAATAGTTATTTTCACAACCCTCGCGTTCTGACTGGGGAAGTAAATAGGGTAACTTTAAGAGCACTTTAAACAATTTCCATCTAAACTGAAAAGACCTTTTGTTACAAGAAGCCACAGGATTGTCTTTCACGACTTGTTGCAGAATAAGATGTCTCAAACGAGGAGAATCCCCGGGAACTTCGTCCTCTCCAGCTACCCCAATGGAGCACCAGAGGAGGAAACCTACAGTAACCGCCAAACAATTCCAGACACCACAGAGCAAATGGAGTTTAATATCAGGTATCACACTGCATTAATACCCTTTCTGTCCTCCATCTCTTCCCTCCCCTTACCCCCTTGTCCCCCCTGTACAAAGCCCCAGACTTTCCAGAAGACTTTGCTAAGCCAAATAATCATAGTGAATACTACTGGAAATGGAATAGATGCAAGTGTAGATAACCTGTAGTGCTTAACACTGACCACACAAGATTATACTGCATTAAATGTCTGTAAGTTTTTATCCTGCACAGGGACAAAGATGTGGCTCTTCATTAGAAACCCACCTGTTATAGCAAGCAGCTGAGGAAGCCATTTTTACATAATTCTCTAGGCGCCTCTCACAACAAGCTGATGGTGCTGCTTTGGGTTTTTCTTAATCCCATACACACATTTCTTCCAGTTCAAGAGCCAGGGGCTGCCTTTCACCCATCTGTGAAAATTCCTTTCTGACTTTTGTTTGTAGTTCGACTGACCAAACCAAGCCCAAGTTTTTTTAAGCAGATCTCTAGAATTAAGCTCTTAAGCCCATTTACTATTCAGCAGAACTTATAAACTGATCTCAGCAGAAATACAAGCTAAAATAAAAATGTATAGTCATACTATTTTTCTACCAAACCAAAAAAACCCTAAATCAGCTAAATCTATTCGGAAATTTTCATCAGGAAAGTGTAAATAGTTTTTGTCATCAATGTGTACCACAGACATTGTAGTTCAAGGTTCTACACACCCCAGGACCTCCCTGAGAGCCTTTAGGTTTTGGTCAGTTCACACCCTGGTACCACCCATTAGCTGGAGACCCACACTGTATTGTGGAAATCACCGGTGTTAAGCCTGTTGGATGGCAAAGCCAGCAGCTATGTAAGATGAAGTATCTTCACAGGTCTGATGTGAAGGTTGTTTCAGTATCTTGACTTTTGGGGGACAAAATAAACCACCCCTAACCAGAATTCCATTGCCTTGTATAAAGAAAAGAGATGCCTAAAAAAACAGCATGTTTTTTCAAGAGTGCCAAATACGCAGCTTTTTATGAAAACATCAAAGCACTTCTGTATGCGCCTAGATACAGGTGTAAGATGCCTAATCAATAAACCCATTAATAGCAGGGGAAAAAAACCCTGAACATTTCTCTTTTACATGCCCTGTTTAACCCAGCTGTTAGGGGAATGAATAACTGTGTCTGACATTTACAGAGTGCTTTTTAGAGAACTGCCGTTGCAGTATTTTTCTCTCATGTGCCCATCCCAAACACCTTACAGCTCAGCTACCCAGGTTGGCCGTCAGCTGGCCCTGATTGGGGATGAATTTAACAGGAGGTACCACAGGAAGTTTGAAGACACGCTGCTTCACCTGGCACATGGGTAAGTTACCTTCCAGGCACTGTCAGTCTTCAGATCCTTTTAAAAAGCATGTGAGACAGATAAGCAGTACTGTTTTGTTAGAAAAACTGTAAGGTTTCTGTACACAAAATAAAAAATTTTATTGATACTACTGCTTCGTACAGCAGCTAAAACACCAAAACAGGTACTGCAGCTTTATAATGTAAATTGTTTCCACAGACTACAGCCATTTACAGTCAAAAGACTTAAATAGTTTCTGGGTATTTAAAATTTCACAGTACCACAGTAGTTTTCCAGGTTAGATGGTGTCTTTAAGCACAACTAAGCAATGAGAGGTCTGCAGCCTAGTGTGATGCTCCAGGGATGAACATGTTACTGCATGTACCACAAGAAAACGTGGCTAGACTAGTTTGAATTGCCTTTTATCTGCTGTGAGCTGACTCACTTGTCATAGTCATTAACTGCCAGTTAACTGCCATGCAGTAACATCCTAACCCACGATACATCATCTGTGCCTGAACCCCCAGGTACTCACGTGCAGTTCGACCTCTTCTCTCCTTGCTTCAGAAAGATGATGGTCACTTCTTGCAGACTTACAGAGAATGCAGTTCTCTGCTGCCTGCTGTCGGTCCTACACTGCTGCCCTGAACCCCTGAATGCCGATTTGTAACCGGTCACAGCTCTTGCTGGCTTGTGCTGTTCTCAGTTTGAAACAAGGGCAAAGGTCC
The DNA here is from genome assembly GCF_000696875.1 of Nestor notabilis. Classification (NCBI taxonomy): domain Eukaryota; kingdom Metazoa; phylum Chordata; class Aves; order Psittaciformes; family Psittacidae; genus Nestor; species Nestor notabilis. Next base: position 9,417 of record NW_009911923.1, read on the forward strand.
AAGGTTGCCCTTCAGGAGCTCTGCTGCATGTTTCCTTGTCTGATGTTACTGGTCAATTAATTCTGAAACCAAATTAGCTCTAGCTTTCAAAATCCTATAAAGTTGCCAAGTGTTCCTCCTAAATATTGAGAGAAATATATATGCACATATAGACAGGAACATAACAGAGTTTTGGATTTCTTCTGGTAGTTTTCTAAACCTTGGTGTTTTATTTGCCAATTTTTAGAGTAAGTTTTCTATCCCCGTGCTTTTTGTTTTGTTTTTGTTTAAATCATCAGGGTTGCTATCAGTGTTTTCCAGACATGGAATATTATTAGAAGTGTTATAAGAAGCTTTGGAACTATTTTGAATAATAACTGGACAAAGAGGATCGTTGGTTATGGAAGCTGGGTATGCTCTGTTTTCTCCCACCTTTTGGTTGACAAGTAGGTAACAGCCATGCCTGACTTCCATGGAAGTGTCATGGAGTAAAGCATACACTGCCGCTCTAGGTTTGAAGTTATTCCTTAGCTAGTTGTTGCCCCCGCTGTTGCCCTGTTTTTAATTTTCAGGCTGAAACTTCTCATTTATAGGCAGAGCATGCCAAATGTCTGCCGACAGCTGCCCAAGTCCCACACAGCTCATGGGGCTCCCCCGCCATAAGCAGCTGTAAGGGTCTACTCTAGGGGAGATCAGCAGGCCTGCTGCCCGTGGTGTTCCACCCTGTGTTTACCCCAGAGGAGAGAGGAGGGTTCTTTAGAGGCTGGATATAACCCTGTCACTGCAGCATTCACAGTAGCCACCAGCAAAACTAGACCCCAACACATGTTACTGCAGCAGACCTGGACCATGTTCTCAGTTTCACACTAACTGTGCATGCAGGCATTTTTGTTAGCTTTCCTGCACCACCTTTTTGCTGCTCTGTTATTTCTAATTCCCTTCCCTTTTCTTTCCACAGATTTGCAGGCTTCCTTTTAGGTGCGTCTGCCAGAAGCTGGTGCCTGCAGCCTTGCTTGTTGTTGCCTTTTGGTGGGCCATGAATTATGGACTGCAGAATTAACACAGAGAATTACAATAGGAGGTCATTGCTGGACTCTGACCAATATCATTAACACCCAGGTGGTGGCAGTTGGTTTGTTTTTCAAATTTACACTGATAAAAATCTCTTTTATATTTAAAACCTAGGCTAGTGCTGGGTCACTGCTGTTTCATACCTTTTTTAAAGAAGAAAAACGTTTAAAATAAGGAGGTTGTTGCTGGATAACTGCCTGACTTGCTAGTTTTGAAATGTGACTCCAGGCAATTAGAAAGTCTGTCTTTTTTTTTTTTTTCTTTTGAGTTTGTTTTACTGCAATATAAAGTGTCTATTTCATATAAATGAGTTTCTTAAAGAGATTCTGGATGTGAGGAGGACTGAAGGCATGCTGGACATCCTTTAAATTTTAACACTGTAAAAGCAATAGTAAAGATTAAACCCATGATACTTTTTTTAAAAATTAAATTGTTGTTTCAAATGTTTCACAGTGTTATCTACTTTATTTTCCAAGATTGTGCTATCACACATTACTAACAATGTCTTGTCTTGTGCATTTTGCTACCTCAGACTACGGGACAGGCTTCATTTGATTGTGAGGTAGTACAATTAGCATATGAAATGATAGCTTATTGGAAGAAGAATGGTTAGGATGTGCTGGCAAGTAAGTTGGTTGGGTTGGTAGTACTTGAGGGCCACTCAAGCCGAGCTATTACCCTTACAGAATTTGTCAGAAATCTACTAATAGCTTTTATATTCTTCTGCCTCTTTTCAAAGTAAAACTTTTGAGTTATCCAGAAAAAACTAAGAATTTGATTGAATTTGGAAAAGGGGTTTTTTTGATGAGAGATGTCTTTTTGGAAGGCATGTGCCTAGGGGGAAAAGAGATGCCTAAAGGAAACCTGAGCACAGCTTGCAGGATGGAGAAGGTCCAAGTGTCACCCTTGCATAGTCCACAGGCAGCCATCAGGACACACTTGAGTTTCTGCTATCTTGGCAACACGCCCCAACCATACCAAGTTCCTCTATCTGGGTGCATTTTCCCTACCCTTTGCTGTTGAAGCTGCTGTACACTGTATACAGTTACAGACTATCAAGGAGAAAAAAATGAAAGTGCATCTCTGTGGTTTGGGTATTCCCCTCAGCAGAGGGGATACCTGCTTCCTGCCTAGGCAAGCGACTACTGCAGTTAGCGCACTTTTGAAACAGGAAAACGTAATATGTAATGGCCTGGTGACTTCAGCACTCATCTGAGAGGTGGGAGTTTCAAGTTCAAGTTCCTGCTTTACATCAGACAAGGAATTGGAACCACTCCTTTCTTCAGTGGAGACAAATGCCAAACCCAGTCAAGCTTAACCAGGTTGAGGAACTCATTTTCTCTCATGAATGGTGCCCAAATCCCATTATGACCCCAACCATCCATCTCAAAAAATCCTTAAAAAGGCTCAACTAGAGTATTTCATTCAACCATTTCATGTTAAAGGACTTTGAAACATCTGTGGTTGACTCGAAATGCAGAGCAAACCCAAAGCAGGCAAAGAAGGTATGTAGAGCATGATGGCTCCAGCATACCCTGAAAGTTCAAGCAGCAGCACATATTCTAGTGTCCCCTTTTTTCAAAATGCCCTCATGGCTGAATTGCCCATCAGCAGCAGACAGGCAGGTTCTTCCTAGAAAAGCATGATGAGCACATCTGAAAGCCTACTCTCACTTGGACCAGAAGCTGGCCTGCTGACTTGCCTGTATAACCAAAAACCAGCCCAAAGTTTCATCACCGAATTGACTGCTCTGTTTCACTCCATAACAGCAGTATGATAGAAAATATGTGAAATTTTCTATTTAGTGAAGGGTAGAAATCCCCATCAAGGGGGTCTAATAAACAATCTGTGCACACGTAATAGAAGCCAGCTGCCAAAAAATCGATTCTGAATTGACTTTAACACTACAAAACAATTTTGAGTTACTTCTAGATAAACAGTATTTATGCCCAGGGGAGCAATGATAAATGGGAGACTGCTGCACTGCTTGTTCCCTCCAAGAGCTGTGTAGGGCAACTCTACTTTTTCACACTCTTGTAATGAATAACCTAACATTTTGAATTGCAAGAGAGGGCAAGTTCAGAATCCAGCACCTATGGAGCAAAACACAGCCTCAAGGAATATAAGGAATCAAACCAACAAAGCAAGTGAAACACAGAGCAAACAGCATCTGCAACAAGAATCGGTGCAAACTGGTCATTACTGAGGGGCTCCCCTCACCTGTGGAGCTGAGCAAAGAGCCTCTGAGTTGAGGCTCCACACTGTGACTCACGAGACCCAAATTTAATTATCTTTGTTTTTTTTACTGCATACTTCCTCATGTGACAGAGTTTATGGCACTTGATTTCCCCTCCCCCCCCGCCCCATCCTGTTTCTGCTTGTTCCTAGATGAAGGAACTGTGCAGGCTTTTCACGTCTTAAACACTCAGTTTCCAGAAGCAGAAGGGATAGATGAGTAAGCATGTAAAAGAAATGCAGACAACAGTACTAAGATCCAGTACTTCATTACTCCACACACCGCTACTCTCCACCAAGCCACAGGCAAGTTTCACAACACAGCAGACACCCTCCCGCTCACTTACAGCCATTCACCAATGTGATGGTGTGCTGCCAGGCACTACAAGAAATCAAGCCCCAAACGCTCTAGATGCAAAAGTATATAGGCCTCCATCACACTTTTTTAGCTGATGTAAACTGCCACCAAGATGCCAAGCTCAGTTCCAACTGTCATAAAAGCTGGTTTCAAAGTCACTAACGTTACATTTGGTCTTACAAGATACAGTCAGAAGCTTCTAACAGCGCACATAATTCAGCATTCAGCAATATGAATGGGATTTGAGATAATTCTAACCACTAATGATAACTTTGGTACACTTACGGAACAGTCAGCCCCTCACCTGGAACACAGAAGCCTTCACTGAAGTAATTTTCTTTACAGTGGTGCCAGCCCTTAACTGGCAGCCTCTGGTGCTCCAACGATTAGGCTGACAAATTCCTCTGGATTTTACAAATCCTTAATGTTTACACATGCCAAAAGTGGAATTTGTCCTGTAAAGGTAGGCTCAGCTGCCAATTTCAGGTCACAAAGGAACTGTTGAATAATACACGCTACTAAGCAATCATAATTGAGGCCAATGTTTTTAATCCCTTTTCAGAAATGTGAAATTATGAAATGATTAATACTGTAACTGGAAGTTATTCTGCATTTCATTATACATTACTGAAGACGTACATAGTCACTTAAGTAATGTATCTTAAATTCTTCCTATCTATCTGTTAAACGTACCATTAAGATACCAAACATAAAACAGAAAAAAGCTAGAGTTAAGTTGGAGCTCCTGGTCACACTTCAACATGCACCATGGAACATTTTCTTGCCTGTTTGTACATGATCCCCTATCAAATACCATCCTCTCCTGTTTCCTAGAGCTTCCTGTGCCCCTTGCAGATCAGAAGCAGACCAGGCAAGCCTCTATTTTCTGCACACTCTGTGGCTATCTTGCTCAGGCAGTGCCATGCTGTAAAATGACTGTACCTCTTTTAATAAGCCAAAGGCTGGCTACAGAATCCAAATCCATGAATGTGGTATTAATGCCATTCTAAGTGTCACCTCAAGCACTGCAGGCACCAAGGAAGATGCTGGAGCTACTGTGTGCTTCCCCAGAGCCTGTCAACCCCAGAACCCACCACCAGCCCCGACCCATCCAAGGACAGATGTTGCCCACAAGGGAACTGGGAAGCTCTTCCTAGGAGGGCTCTGGATAACCCACTCTTCTCCAGCCCAAATCCTGCTGCCAGAAAGCATCTGAGCTGGCAAACCCCAGCCAGGAACACGGAGAGAACTGCAATACTAGCATTCAAACCCTTCTGCCCAGTGCTCTGTCACCACAGGGTTCACTCTGTGCAAAGGTGCCTCCAACAAAATCTTTCTGCAGAGTTCCCAGCACTGCTGTTTCCTGCCTGCACCTCTGCAGGGGGGTGGGGAGTCCTGTTAGGCTTTTTGTTTCAGTGAAACATTTCTTGTGCAACTTAGCACAACCAACACGGCGCTGGACAGCTGCAGGGAAAATCAGTTCCATCTTTGTGTGGACTATAGGCCAGTGATCATAAAATGAACTCGGTTGGAAAAGCCCTTTAGGATCATCAAGTCCAACCATTACCCCAGGACTGCCAAGTCCACCACTAACCCATATCACCAAGGGCCTCATCTGCACGGTTTTTGAACACTTCCAGGAACAGTGATTCCACCACTTCCCTGGGCAGCCTGTTCAGTACCTGATCAATCGCTTGGTGAAGGAATATCCAACCTAACCCTCACCTGGTACACCTTGAGGCCACTACCTCTTGTCCTATAGCTTGTTACTCAGGAGAAGAGACCGACACCCTCCTCTCTCCATCCTCCTTTCAGGTAGTTGTAGAGATTGATAAGGTCTCCCCTGAGCCTTCTCCAGACTAAACAACCCCTTCACCCCACAGCATTAAAAATACCAGGAAAAGCTCTGAAGTTTATTTACAGTTTAAGAAAATTGTATTCCTCATAATATCTTCTGCCTGACAAGAATTTTACAGGGATAAGCATCCTACAAACCAAGCGAGGTAAGAAACAGGAACATCAGTGTCACAAAAGCTGTACCAACCAGTCGACTCCTCTGAACGCATCCTCAAGCCCAGTGCAGAGCCCTCTGCAGCCCAGAGCCATCAGCCTGGCTCTACACTGTATCCATGTGGATACAGGAAACAGTACACAACATGCCTTCTACTTGAATCCATGCCCTCCCCAAAATTAAAGGGGGGGGGGATGAAGAAAAAAAAAGAGGGGAAAGCTGCTTGCAGGATTGAGTCCAAACAGGTGGCTGTTTGGCATCTTTTATTGGCAGTTCTGCAGTCCTGACATAGAAGAAAAAAAACTTTGCTCTCCCATTCCACACCTGAGGCACACGGGGAAAGGAAAATGTTCATTTAGATTACACACACTGCTCTTTTCATCATGGGAAGCTACAAATATTTAAGACTTCTGCTTCTGGGAGCACAGTAAGTTCATGCTTTTTAAAATTTAGGTAGAAAAAAACCAAGTTGCATGGACTTTTTTCCCCAAAAGGCTCCTAGGTCTTTGCTGCTTCCTCATCTTCCAGGGCATCTACATGGTTATATTGTTTCCAGGCCTTTAAATTACACTTTTTGAGAACAGCTCCTAGTTGCTTCCCAGGCCCCACTTCGTATGTGTAAGGAAATTCTGTTCCTTGCTGTCTTTCATACACAGCATGCATGGTCTGCTCCCACATAACGGGCGAAACCACCTGCTTCACTAACAGCTTCCGAATGTGATTTGAGTGCATGTACTTTTTGCCATTAACATTGGAATAGACACAGACCAGCGGTTTCTCAATCTCAATTGACTTTAGGACTTCAGCCAGTGGCTCTACCGCTGGTTCCATAAGTCTGGTATGAAAAGCCCCACTGACTGGGAGCATTTTTGTACGTGTAAAATAATATTTTCGGGCATTCTCCTGCAAAAACTCCAAAGCCTATAAGAGAGAGATAGAGAAGTGAGAGTCTTGCACGACAAAGGTTCACCCAGTTCACCCCACAAGAACCACCTCATTGTGGCAAAGGGATTCCCTACCCGACAACTGAGCGCAAACTAAGGCCGTACATAACTTCCACACAGAAGCACAAAGTAAAAGTGTTAAGTAAAAAGGAGGAATGTTAAATTCAGCTGAAGGGATAGTTATTCTGAAGCAATACCTGTAAGTGTCCTGCAATGACTCTGCTGTCTGGAAACAAATAGTTTGAAATTTCACACACGGGGTTTTCTACACCCAGCGACTCGCAGTGTTTACGGGCTTCCAAGCAGGCAAATTTGTAATTTGCCTCTCGCCGACCGATAACCGAGAGCATTCCGCTGGGGACGGTTTCCGACGCCTTTTGCATGGCTTCGGCGCGCACTTTGACCGCGTACAGCGCTAAGGAGAGAAACAGAGATGCTCGGTAAACAGGAGCCCCGAGAAGCCAACCCCGCCTTGCATCTGCGGCGCAAGAAAGGGCGGCTGTTTACTCTCGTGAGACGTCAACGCTTTTAATGCTGTATTACACAGAGTGAACAGTAGAAGTAGAAAGTAAGACTTAGCCTCTAATTGGAAAAGAAAAAAAAAAAAAACCAAAACGAAAACAAAACCAAAAGCGCGAGGGACACAGGGCGATGCTTTGAGAAAAGCACAGGGCAGGGGGGAGACCCTTAGGGGGCTTCAGCACATTCCCCGGGCACCTTCGGCAAAGCCCATGGCTCCAGCGAAGACCAGCGCCGCGAACTCCCCCACGCTGTACCCCGCCGCCGCCACGCAGTTCG
>NW_009911924.1:0-21631 GCF_000696875.1 Nestor notabilis
TCTCCTTTTCCCTGCCCCGGAGCCTTTGTGATAAAGATTAATTTGCTATTTCTGGGCCTGTGACATTTTTCAGAGGCTCCTGCTGGCTGCTGCCTCCATGCCAAGCCTGGCTGGGCTCCAGCCAACAGTATTAGCAAGGAGGGGCCAAGGGAATATGGTGCTTGCCATGGAGTGGGGAAGGAAGGAGCAAGGGACTCTCAGAGTAGGTTATTATTCACATAGAATGACTGACTGAAAGTGTATCTGGGTACGCATGTGTAGATCCTGGGCCTTAGTCCAGAGGATGCCAGGCATAAGTGATAATGGCTGCATGCAAGACTTGTCCCCTTGGGACACCCCAAAGGAAGATGTATCTTGGATCCTTTAATTATGGCTTCAGCGAGCTAAAGGATTTAGCATTTGGAATCTGTCTCCAGAATCAGGCTACTTCTGCATCTTGATTTCAGTTTTTTTTTAACCATTGCTGCTTTCCTGGGCACACAAATGCTTTTCCACATATTCTTGATAAGATTGTAATGAGGAGGCCAGAAGGTACATAATATTTCTGATGAAGTCTCCCAGTCCCAACAGCCATGTGGACTAGAACTAAAGAAGGAGAACTTCTTCCTCCCAGCCTATTATTTTAGACTTTATTTCCAGAGAAGAAGGTGGGGAGGGGTGGTTGTTACCTGCCACTGGATGATATTCTGCTCTTGTCCCACTGAATCTGTCATTGCTGGCTAATACATTCCTGTGCTCCATCCCCTATCCCAAATCCACCCCAGCAAACAAGCACAAACCCTGGATTGAAGCTGAGTATCAGGGCATCGTCATGGAGAATGACAACACAGTCCTGCTCAACCCACCACTGTTTGCACTGGACAAAGATGCTCCACTGCGCTATGCAGGTAGGTGGATAACAGCTCTGGGAAGGGTGGGAGGCAGGGAGAGACTTAGGAAGAGGCAGACAGGGTGACATTCATCCGTGTGCTGGATTCTAGCTCTCTCCAGGAAGCGAACCCCTCCAGACCTTGTTCCGGAGGAGGTCCCCAGTGAAGTCTGGAGGCAATTTGGGGTTGGTTTGGATGCTGTAAGCTGTTCCCCTTAGGGAGAGAAAGTGAGGGTGGAGCCAGCTACTTTTTGACGCAGTTCTGCTATTTCCAAGGATCACATGCACAGCTCTGTGAGCACTGGAGGAAGCTGGTAGGGCATACTTCATTGGCAGTGCTACATCCTCTCACAGTAAGCACAGATCCCTGAAAATACAGACGGGGCTTTTGTGAGGGTTGTATTCCTGGTGCTTGCTTAGTCCGTGCCTGGATCTTCCTCACGCATCGTCCCTCAGCTTTGGGACAGGAGAAGTGGTCCCTGTGAGCTGAACTTTAGGATTGATGTGACCCTATCTGCAGTTCCCTGCAGTACTGTGCACATCCTGCCCGTGTGGGTGGATGAGACATCACGGATCTTCATGCTTTGGCTGCCTATCTGCAATATATGGTCTGTTTTGCCTTTGTGAGGGATGCAAAGGAGAAATAAGGTGCTCCCTCAATATGTGGCACTGGTAAATGTAGCTTGAGCCTTGTAACCTCTAATCATTTTTGGATGCTGGTCAAGACTTCTTGCCGTGGGGGTAGTCTCCAATAGAGGGCAATCTGTATTATTAATGGCTGTATAAGATGGCAGGAGGAACTCTTAGGGAACCAGAAATTGCTGAAAATGAGAGGTGATAATGAGGAATAAAGAAGAGCATAAGTCAGAAAGGAAGAAAATATGGGAGAGGGAAGCAAGGAGACATAAGATGCTCTCCTCAGCCCTTTTCTTTCTCCCCTTCCTCTCTGCCTTTGTGGGTACCAGGTGAAATCTGTGGCTTCAGGATCCATGGGGCAGGGGTACCTTTTGAAGCTGTGATCCTGGACAAAGCTACAGGTGAGGGGCTGATACGGGCCAAGGAACCAGTGGATTGTGAAGCACATAAGGAGCACACGTTCACCATCCAGGCTTATGACTGTGGAGAAGGACCTGATGGAGCAAACACCAAGAAATCACACAAGTATGTCCATGCCGTCATTGCTGCATGTTACAAAATGTGATCTGCCACAGAAACGCAGATGGAAATGGCTGTGGAAGTGCTTCCTTCAGCCAGAAGTATTTTTCTCTGGCCTTGATACTATAATTCAACATGTAAATAAGACCCAAATAGAAATGCTTACTGACTGAGTCACATGGGTGAATACCACTAGAAGTGAGTGCTGCTTGACAGTGTTTTATGTTGCTGCATACTGGCACGAGGTCCAGATTACATTATCATTCCTTTTGCTCTTCCTCTGGGGTGGTAAACTATTGTCCAAGCTCCTGTGTGCCAACATTGTTGTGTTGAAACCAATGTCTCTTTCCTGTCCTTGCTTTTGATGGCTGGAAATCAGACTGGTGCACTTTTAGGGCAGTGATTTATACTGAGATATAACATATTACAGGTGGTATGTGGCTCTGTATCAGCCAGTCAGTTCTTACTGATGTCTTTCTGTGTTAGGGCCACGGTGCACGTTCGAGTAAACGATGTGAATGAGTTTGCTCCTGTCTTTGTGGAAAAGTTGTATCGTGTGGCAGTGACTGAAGGAAAGCTCTATGACCGCATCTTGCGTGTGGAGGCCATTGATGGAGACTGCTCGCCACAATACAGCCAGATCTGCTACTATGAGATCCTGACCCCCAATATTCCCTTTCTGATTGACAATGACGGTAAGGATCCACACCGACCATGAGCATGTCATTCCCCCTTTCCTGCTTTGCTCCCTTTCTGCCAGTCCCATTTTCTAGCAGACCTGTGCTATATGGATGTTGTAGCACTGCTGATCTATCTCTCCTGGTGTAGAGATGCAGCAGCCATTTTGTGGGATGCTATAGCTCATTACAAAGTGTCACTGGGGCGGGACTCAACCCTTCTTTGGTTGTTTCTGTGGTTAATTGTAAATAAGAGTGATTTCTAGAAGGAATGTCTTCGAGGAGACTGAATTTCCTTTCCCTTGACCTCTTTATTTTGCTAACCAGGGAACATTGAGAACACGGAGAAGCTGCAGTACAGTGGAGATCGTGTCTACAAATTCACAGTGACAGCCTATGACTGTGGAAAGAAGCGGGCTTCTGATGATGCTGAAGTGGAAATCCAGGTGAAACCCACCTGCAAGCCCAGCTGGCAGGGTATGAAACCTCCAAACACAGTTATGTCTGCCCTGTGCTTTTGCTGAACTACTACTCAGTCCTACTCATTGCAAATGTTTGTATATACACAGATAAATCTGTATGTCCATATATATGGTTCAGTTCTGGTGCCAACCCGTCAGTCCCATTTAAGGGGATGCAGCAGATATCAGCTGTTGCAAAGCCACTGAAAGGCAATTCTAACGCTGGAAAATAATTCCTTGGATTACTTCTACTACTATGTGTTTGATAATATATTATACATATATTATGATATTACACAATATATGTATAATAAGATAAGGCTCATAGACCGTATTCAATGTAGGTTGTTTTGGAGGCTGCTCATCTTGAGGATATTTGGTTTTTCCAGAGGTGTTGTATGCCTCCAGGTTCACCTTAGTCAAAAGCATTAAGGGGAAATCAACACAGCTAAATATCTGCTCTGCCTGATAAGAGAGGCTGGCAATCCAAGTACTGATGCTACACTGGTGCTAGCTGTGGAAGATGACAGATTTGGACTCCGTGCTTCTAGGAAATCTTCCCTTGGGTTGCTGCCAGCTGTATGAAGTTGTCTTTTCAACATGGAAAGGGCTAAAAAATCTGTTTCTAGGCTAGTCCATAGATGCCACTTGTGGGTGTGCCAGATATTCCTCAGGTCCTTGGCAGGACCTAACCCTCCTCTTTCACTCTTCTTCATTAGGCTGGAACAAAAGGATTGAGTACACCCCAGGCGCAGGCAGCCTCGCACTCTTCCCCACCATTCACCTGGAGACCTGTGATGAGCCCCTGTGGAACATCCAGGCCACAGTGGAACTGCAGACAAACCACGTGGCCAAGGGCTGTGACCGGGATAACTACTCTGAGAAGTCGCTACGTAAACTCTGTGGTGAGCTGATTCTTTCCTGGGCAGAGGGCAGCTATGGCACAGCACCCTCCCTTTCCCCTGGAGGTGCTAGCTCTGTGCCTCACACCGCAGAGATGTTGGGGGACACATTCCTCACATCTGCTGTGGTCAGCAGGGCTGGGGGGACTTGAGGGGCACTGGGTACCCTTGCCCATATTTACAAGGGGCTCTCTGTGCTCTCCTTGCTGAGAAGCCAGAGGTTTCTGTGCATTGCCCCAGTACACAGAGTCTGTGGGACTTCCCCCAGCACAGCTGAGGGAAAAGTCAGCATAGGCAACTTCTCGTCTCCCTGTGGTCTAGGATGTTACAACAAAACCTCCAGGCACCCTCTTTGTCTGTCCCCTAATTCTCAGGCTTCTTGTTCTCTCATGCTGACATTCCTAACTCCTTCCCTTGGTAGGTGCTGCCTCTGGAGAGATTGACCTGCTGCCAGTGCCTAGCCCCACAGCGAACTGGACCGCGCGGCTGTCGGTGCACTACAGCCAGGACAGCAGCCTCATCTACTGGTTCAATGGCAGCCAGGCTGCCCAGGTGCCTGTGGGGAATGGGCTGAGTGCCCATGAGGGGCTGAGCGACCACTTCACCCTGTCCGTATGGATGAAGCATGCCGTGGTGCCGAGCAAAGGCAGGCGGGAAGAGGAGACGGTGATCTGCAGTACAGTGCGCAGCGGTGAGACGCTTTTCCTGGGGTGGTGACACTTCTGCCTGCTGCCTCTGACTTGTTAGAAGGGGTTGTCCCTGAAATGGGAAATGTCCTGTGGTACCTAACTCCCTGTGCTTCTCCCTGGCAGAGGATGGCTACTCGCATTACTCTCTGGCTGTGCATGGCTGCCGAATTGCTTTCCTCTACTGGCCATTGCTGGAAAGCGCAAGGCCCGTGAAATTCCTCTGGAAGCTTGAGCAGGTGACGAAGCATTTGCCTTTTCCCCATGTCCCTTCTATTTCCGCCCTTTGCTGAGCCCTTTCCCTGTTGTCTGCCACAGGTCTGTGATGATGAATGGCACCATTATGCCCTCAACCTGGAGTTCCCCACTGTCACGCTCTATGTGGATGGTGTGTCTTACGACCCTGCCCTCATCCATGACAATGGCCTCATTCACCCCCCACGGCAGGAACCCTCACTCATGATTGGAGCCTGCTGGGCTGGTGAGTTCCCACTCCCTGAACCATGCTCTTCCCATACGGGAAACGAGGGAGTGGAGGGGGAGCCAGAAGAGGTGGAAGAAACACCACCCAGTATTAAGTGATGCAGAGCACATTGCAGCTATCTTGCCTCCCTGGCACCAAAGCCGGTGTGTCTCCTTCCTCTACGGACCAAGCCAGCAGGCCATGGTAATAATAACTCAGGGAAAAGTGTCATTGGCAGCTTCATGGGCAACAGCAGTAGAACATGCAATGGATAACCAGCTTTCAGGCAGAGGAGAGTTTAAACTCTCTGTACCTCATTGAGGTGCTGGTATTTCTATCAAAGCTTTTCAACAGAGAGCAGTCAGTACTGTTTATGCTGCTGGTTGTATTGATGGGGATTTCTGTGTCTTGAGGGTCTATATGAAGAAATTACAAGTCATTCTGTAGAGGAATTGAATTGGAAGACAAAGATCAGGTTAGGAAAATAGTTAAGCCACTACCAGATTAAAACCTGTTCTGTGGAGACGTAAGACTGCATTTCCCAGGTCTTTTCAGTTCTCCTTCAAGACTGAAGCAGGACAGAGCTAAAGGAATTTGCCTGCTGCTTGCCTTCACTCTAGTAAGATTAAATCTTTACTGTAGTACTGCTTCTCCCAGGTCACGGATCTTCCCACAGCTCTGTGCTCTCTATTGGCCTTTTACACCCAATAAACATGAATCAGCTTGGGACACCCTCCTGGAACCATTTGAGTTTCAAAGGGGTGTTGTTGCAAGCATGGCTAAGACTATGATCCCTAAATAGGAATCAATTAATTCTCAAAATAGGTATCATTGGGAAAGGAGAAAAAAAACACCAAACCAGGCCCCTCCCCCCGAAAAAAACAAAACCCAAAAAACAACCCCAAACCCTTACACTTTTTCTGTTATGCATCCTATAGAATCATCATGCCCTTCATGAGAGGGACTCACTCTCTTTCACCTGTGATGTGCTGTCTCTAGGGTTGAAGGGTGCACTGCTTGGCACATGACTCCAGAGCTGTTCCTTTGGATTGGCCAATACAGGCACTTGTATAGATACTTGCCTGACCCTGTAACTACCCTATTCCAATGCCTTATTGCTTGTTTGAATGTTCTCCTTTTGCAGAGGAGAAAAACAAAGAGAAAATCAAAGGAAGTGAGAACTCCACTGATACTATACAAGGTAGGGAAAAGAAGATGGTTCTCTTCCCCTCTTCACCGTGCATGGCTGTCACTTTTTGCATGGTGCTTTCCTCACACAGCTCCCCCAGTCCTGCCCTGCCGCCTCCTACCATCTTGGGAGGAAACCCCTTATTTGGCAGATTGGTCCTTGATATCTTGATATCTGTGGAGCATGAAACGGAGGACTACGGCCTGCTTTGAGAGATGGAGTATGCTTTTCATGTGGATAGAGTCCTCATGCCTGATCGTTAAGTTGGTCTCTGAAGAACGCAATAGCCATTAGAGACATCAGGAGATGTCACCTCATCCCTAACTATCTGTGGAACATATAGCTTCTTTTAAAAGCCCTCACAGGAAGCAGTGTGAGAAGGGAACAAGAAATTGTTTCCATCTGGCATTCAGCAGTTTGGCAGAAACCTCTCTACGCTACCCACCGTGCACTGGTGTGCTCTGTCTGTTGGTCTGGTTTTCCCACTTTCCCCCATCTGGAATCTTGTCATCTCCTGACTTCCGTATCCCCTGTCTTCTTATTGTCTTTGTTTTTCCATGTTCTGTACACTCCTCTGTCTTTCTCTACCTCCCTTAACATCTACATGTCCCCCACACTGTTGCTTTTGTGGTTTTTGCTCTCTTCCTTGCCATGTCTCTCACACCCTTCACCTCCCATGTTTCCCCCAGGAGATCCTCTGTCGATACACCACTACTTCCATGGTTACTTGGCTGGCTTCACTGTGCGCCCTGGTAGCTTGGAGAGCCGGGAGGTTATTGAATGCCTGTATGCCTGCCGTGAGGGGCTTGATTACAGTGACTTCGACAGTCTGGGCAAAGGGATGAAGGTATGCCCATCTGCCCAGCTTGCATGGGTCTCCTCCACTCTCCTCCCCAGCCTTGCTTCCCAGGACTTGGCCTGCTCCCTCACCTCAGACAACTCCTTGCCTTTCTCCTCTGTGTCTCTCTTAGCCTGGGCTCTTGGCGTTTGCCGAGGAACCCTGAGTATTTCCTTCTCTTCCACTTGTAGGTTCATGTGAACCCCTCTCAGTCCCTGCTCACCTTGGAGGGTGATGATGTGGAAACCTTCAACCATGCAATCCAGCATGTGGCTTACATGAATTCACTGCGCTTTGCTACCCCTGGAGTCCGGCCGCTCAGACTCACCACTGCTGTCAAGTGAGTGGACAAAGCAGCGCCTCCAGCTGAGTTCAGCAATAGGGTTACCTCTCTTTTGACTAAAATTACACTCTCTCACCTTGTATTTTAATTCTACTTGATGGTCTCAAAATGGGCAAAAGTCTTCCTGGAAATAGATATTGACCTATGCAATATCCAAATGGATACTGTAATACTGGGCCCTGGGGTCTATGCAGGTGGCAGAACTTCCGGATTCACTCATGGTGTTCCAAGTATGTGGGTTGGTCCTAATTTTCTCTGTGGTGTGTGGGTATGATCAAGTCACCTGTAACCCAGTGATGTTGATCCTATCACACACCTCTCTGTCTTGCACAGCAGGCTATAGGGAAGCTTTTTAGGAAGACTACCAGAAAAAGGATATTCCCTTCACTGGCAGTAATGGGCAGGAGGTTTTCTTTTACAAGTTTGGGCCAACTGATGTTGTCTACCGCTATCCTTCAGGTGTTTCAGTGAAGAGTCCTGTGTCTCCATTCCTGATGTGGAAGGTTATGTTGTGGTGCTACAGCCTGATGCCCCCCAGATTCTATTGAGTGGCAATGCCCACTCTGCTCATCCTGTGTCAGACTTTGAAGCTCCTGATGGGGTCCCCCTGTTCCCTAACCTGCAGATCAGCTGCTCTATTTCTCACCAGGTGGAGGCCAAGAAGGATGAGAATTGGCATGGTACAGGTGAGTGGAGTACAGGGCGAGGTGTAAGAGACTAACTGGAAAGCCCTACAGGAGCTGCTGTGCTGCAGAGAAAGTAAAGTCCCTCATTAAACCTGCAAGAGGGAGTTTACAAATACAGTAGCAAGGCACATTGTCTACCAATATGTAGGCTAATCGGTTCTTATCCCTTTCTGCTCCTCCCTGTACTTTTTCTATCCACGCTGTTCCTTTGCCATACTCCCTCCTTTCCCAGGCTCCTCATTCCTAATCTCTTTTACATTTTACCTACATTTCCCTTTACTGAACGCAGCACTGTATGGATGTCTTGCCTGTTACCCTCTCCACTCCCACCCTTACTCAGCCTCCTCCTGCTTCCTTCTCTCCTGCGTTCCTTATTTCTCACCCCCTCCCACCTCTTCCTGCATCACTTATTCCTGTGAATTCCCCAGTCAGTTTCCTCACATCCTATAATATCTTGCCTCTCAATTTCTCCCCATCATCCTCAGATTATTTTTCTGCACTCTACGTTCTACATGTCCTTTCACTTCTTTCATGTCTTTTCTGGTAATGGGATTTTTTTTTCTCATAGCTTTCTCTTGAGAAGCTTTGCCTTTCCTCCTGCAATGATAAGTTTCTTGACTTAGAGCAGGTTGGTCTTAGCCCTGCTGAAAGCAGTGAAGTCACCGAACGTGGTTGCCATTTTGAGGACGATCCCAACCATGGTAACCAGCAGTTAGCAAATGAGATGGGAGAAAGCTTTCAAAAGCACTCAGGGTCTGGTAATGTGCGATAGAGCTGTTCCTAATTTGCACATTGTCATTGTCAACAGAGTCTTTACAGCCAAGATGTGTTATCATGAACCAGTCTGATAATAGTGTGTTGTTCCAAAATCAAGTGACTTTATTATGTGCATAAATAATGTCATTAGAACCAAGGGGACTCCTCCAACAACTAATTGGGCTGACACTGGTGTTATTCAAGGCCAGTGCTAGCAGGAGAAAGAGAACTCATTACATACCATGTGAGCACTTTTAAGTAAATGGGTACCACTCTAACTCCTGCCTCCACTGATGGCTGCCTGCCTTTCTGGCCCTGTCTTCTTTCCATTTGCATCTCAGTGACAGACACACGAATGTCAGATGAGATTGTGCACAACCTGGATGGCTGCGAGATCTCATTGGTAGGAGATGACTTGGACCCAGAGAGGGAGTATCTGCTCCTGGATGGGGCACTGCTGCAGCAGCGGGGCCTGGAGCTTGTTAACACCTCTGCCTACCTGACTATCACAGGTATGTCCTCTCCTTGGCCACAGCTGTCTATGTCTTTGTCACTGTCAGGCGTCAGTGGGAGAAGCACTTACCCTGATGCATTTAATCTGATGCTAGAGATGTGCTGGTGTTCTTTGTGAGACTCTGAGGTGTAACCATTTGTTGAACTCCTGGCTTTTGGAAGTCCCAGGCCATTTTCTGGTCTCCTCCTCCTCCAGCACACAGTAGTACCAGGGCACAGTGTCTGAGTTCTCACCCAGACTTGTATCACTCCTCCTGACTTACTCCTTGGGGTTTGGTGTTCTTATATGCCAGCAGCACTTTGCATGATGTGACTGGGGGACAGCACATCCCACAAGTTGTGGATTGGTACAACACTGTTGTACTCTCCAGAACTTAACAGGACTGTTGCTTTTGTTCTTTCCTTCCACTTGTTTTAGCAACGCAAGCAGGGATTTCATCGAGTCCTTTGTCGCCAGCTCCATCTCTGTTTCCTTCCTAAAAATAATGAACCCAGCATTGCCTTGGATTCCTCTGTAGCTCCAAGTTGCTACAGGGTTATGATGCCAGATGACTTTGAAGCAGGAGCTTCCTCACACCACACCAATCTTCTCTTCTTGTTTCAGGTGTAGAGAGCATTGCAGTTTATGAGGAAATCCTACGCCAGGTCACATACCACATCAACCATGGTGCTGCTCTTTATGAAAGGAAGTTTCACTTGTCCTGCACTGAGATGAATGGACGCTATTCCAGCAATGAGTTTACTGTTGAGGTACACGATCAATACATGCACACGTAGGTACTTGTGCATGCATGGAGAGGACATGGTGAACAGGAAGGCACACAGTGTAGAATGCACCATGAACATAGGGCTGAGTTTCTCTCACTCTGGTCTTTCTGCAGGTGAATGTCCTCCACAACATGAACCAACCTGCTCATCCTAACCATATTCTGAGTTCCCAGCAGTTCGTGCACCAAGGCCATCATTTACCCTCAGAGCTATCTGGGCACAGTTTGGCAAGCACCCGTAACAACCCAAGTATGTAGTGCTATCTTTGGGGTTCATTCCTTTGGGCCAGGATGCTGATTTTCTGTCATTGTAGTAGAACTATAAGTCATATATGCTATAAGCAGAGGATTCCTTTCATGGTCTCTATACTCATGTTACTGAGTTCTCATTATACTGTCCTGTGCCACTTGTGAGCAAATGGACTGCAGTCAAATTGTGCTTTAGAGCTTGGTGCAACAATCCTTGTCTTCTGGTATGTGTTTCCTTGATGTAGAAGCAGTTTGAAATCTACACCTGAGAAGGTCCAGAAAGAACAACTTTAACCTGGTACAGTTTCATTCCTGCACCTTGCAGAGGTGCTGTGCATGCTTGGGTAATGTCATTTCAGAAAGAAGCTTCAACAGCAAGAGAGAAACAAGAGAATCAAGATTGCCACCGCTCTAAAGAAGAGCTGGGATTAGGTGGTGATGAGCAAGGCAGAAAAATATAGATGTCACCACAGAGACAAGAGGAGGATTCTTGCCTCCAAAGCAGAGGAAAGAGAAGCTGGAAAGCTAGACTAGAGACAGGAGTTGTTGGTTTGTGCTGACAGCACTGTGCAACAAGCATGACTGCAGACCAGCTCTAGGACTGGTAAAGAGGACCCGGTGTTGGTTTCATGTTCCCTGTTGTAGGGAATATGAAAAGCACCTTTGGTGCTAGATTTTGCTGCAGCTTCCTACAGCTGCTGATACCAGCCTGGTCCAGTCAGGTGGCTGGCACTGAGCCTACGTATGTGCTGGGAGAGCACCAAAACCCAGCCTTTCCCTCTCCCTGCCCTAGCTCTGCTGTACTGCAGCAGCAAAGTTGTCCCAGCTGCACAGAGCCACCCAGAACAAAGCCACGGAGAGCTTGGATGGATTTTACAGGCAACGGGGTTATCTGGAGAGTTGAGGTTGGGCCTACTGGCCTAGAGCAAAAGGGTGATATGCAGAGTCTACAGGCCAGGCCTGTAGACAGAGAACATCTGGACCAAGACATCCTGGAAGACCATGCTGGCCTCAAGCAGACATAGAGCAGCTGAAGGCAGGAACTGCCTGTGCCCAGGGCAGGAGTCAGGATTTTGGGTACTGCCTAGACCACAAACCCCCAAGCTCTGCCCAGGAACCCTGGTTCCTGCAGGTCAGGTTGGAAACACATTTCTGTGACAGAGTCTAACCACGGCTTCTCATTTTCTTTCTCCAAAGTGGTCCCTAGTGCTGCCACTGTCATCATCGTGGTGTGTGTGGGCTTCCTGGCACTCATGGTAATCCTTGGCATCCTGCGCATCCACTCCCTGCACCGTCGGGGAGTGGGGCAAGAGGTCCCTGGGGCTGCTGAAGTGGGGCACACAAGCAGCAGCGGCAAAGAGAGTGACATGTTCTGGGACGACTCAGCCCTGACCATCATTGTCAACCCCATGGAGGTGAGGAGCAGCCGCAGGGGCTGGGGCAGGGCAGGCAGCTGGTTTGCCAGATGCTTCCCCTTACCCCATGTCTCACCTCCCCAGTCCTACCAGAGCTGCAAGGAGAGGGCAGGAGTCAGTGGCGAAGGCAGGATTGGTGAGGGCATGGAGGATGAAGATGACAGCACCGACTCGGAGACACCGGACTCGCCGGACAGCAACGACGTGGGTGACCGACACATCATGGGCAGAAGTGACGGCTCTCGTCGCTACTAGGAGCTTTAAACCACCAGTCCAATGGATCCCCCCAACATATGGCTGGAAGGAGGTGTCTTACTTTTAACTTCTTCCTTCCCCCACCGTGTACACATGCACTCCTCCCTCATTTGTCATTTCTGCCTCCCATCTTCCCTCCCCTTCTGCCATTCCCATTGTGGACATTCCCCGCATTACTGACCCCCCAGCTGGCTCTCTAGAACCATGTATTAGGGCACTTGCACATGACTGTGGCACAGTTCAAACTGTACTGAGGAAGGAGGGGCTTGGAAAGGACACCAAGTTGGAAGAAGCCAGCCATAGGGTTCAGAGGGGGGTCTCTCACAAGCCCTCCCCAGATATTATATATATATATTGTATATTTTTTCAATGTTGTCGTTTGAGGTTTATTCTCGTTTCATGCAAAAAACCAAACCAAACCCAACCAACCAACCACAAACCCAACACTGCAGCTTGTGTCGCTTTGTAAAATTGTCAATACTCCTGAAGTAAATGAATGAACGGAAGAAGGATGAGGAAACAAAGTGGATTTTAAAATAAATGGATTTCAAATAAAATGTTCAGGGCTTCTGCAGTTTTTCACTACAAGAAACAGGCAATGGAGGCTCAAATGTAAGACTGGAGATTGTCCAGAGCATTTATTTACTGAAATGACTGCTGTTTTCAGGGTAAGGTTACATTTTTGATTGCATGTGTTGGAACAAGAAACAATCATCACCCCTGACCCTGAGAGTCAAAATACTCTGTAAACACAATGTAGCCTTCCCTAGGACATGGGGCTAGGACTCCGCAGAGGAACAGAAGGCAGCCCAGACTGGAACAGGCAAGTATAACACATGCAGCAAACTGAACTATTGATTATAGAAAAGAAAAAGGCAGCTCTTTCCATACACTTAGTACATCATCAGCAGAACAGGCCAAATTCTCAGCTTCATCCAGGGTTTATTTTTCCACCCAATCCACTTTCTTTCTACATTAAGGAGTATTTTTCATACCAGGGTTCCAATCTGCAGAACAGAGCCAGCACTTCTAAGGGAAAGTGTCCTCTCTCTGTTGGGAATGGAGGGGATGGGGCACAACAGATACTGGAAAACATGGCTATGAGCCCACTAGCACGAGTTGTGTGGGTAGTGCTTTCTAGCAGTATGTGCTTCCCTTAATCTACTTGGTCTGATTATTCAGACCCTGCAAGACAAAAAGAGGCTGTCAGCTGCCTGACACATCTTGGGGCAATGGCTGCAACATCTGAAGAACTCAGAAGAAGATTCTGCAAGAGGACATCTGCTGGCAACCAAGGTTGAGAAATCTTCCTTAGGGGCAGGAAGGTAGCACAGTAGGTGAAAGAGCCCCTCTGATGGCATGAAAGGTCTCAGCACAAGATCTCAATTTGCTGCAGTTCTCTCAGATGTCTCAGCTCTACCTGTCATGTCCAACTGTGCCCACGTGTGGTTGTTACTGGGTCCAAAAGAAGTGAACATGCTGAGGCTAAGGTACTTTTATGCTTTCTCCTTTGTCTTCTTCCCAGTAAGTGTTGTGCCCTTGTTTCATACAGGGAGCTTACAGCAGGCACTGTCAAACCAGGATGTCAATGCTGAAGCACTGGAGTAATTCAAGTCTCCAGAAAGAAGAAAGGCTACATTGTGCACATCAGAGCCAAAAACTCTGCACAAAAATAGGCTTATGTCCTGAGAGTGCTAGGCCTGACCCAGTTCTGATATGTGATGAAAAGTACCACCTCTCAGACCACTGAAAAAGACCAATTCTCAGAACCATGAGGTGCCCACAGCAGCCTCAACCAGCTGCTGCAGTGTGATTACAAGGTGGAAGAGGCCAAATGTACGATGAGTTCATAGGTAGCCATCATGATAGCTGTGTTTGGGATCTGGCGGATCAAGTGAGCCAGGAGCCCTCGGTATAAAGCCAAAGGTCCCTCTTCATGGACCACAAGCTGCAGAGTCTGTATGAAGGAACGGTATCGTGACCCTTCTTCTCGCAACCGTGTCCGAATGACCTCTGGAGAGACAAGGAAGTGATATTAGCAGACTGATCCTATGGGCATGGCACCTCCCATAGAGGGGAACAGAAGCCAGGAGATCGGACTCACCATGTGGATATGCAATGCATGAAGCACATGTTTTGGAGACAGCAGCAGCTCCCATTAGTCCAAAGAAATCATGGCTGTTTGGTGAAAGTGTGAGTGGTGGGGAAAGGGAATGATGGCTGTTTCTCAGCTGCTGTTTCAGTGCTTCATAGATGACAAAGTGGATAATGGTCTCTGACACTCCAACATAGGAGGCAGTGATACCACGGTAAAATCCACGAAGGCCTTCAGTGCGATACACATGCATGGCACACTGAAGAGCATTGCTGGCCATCTCTCCCTTCACCCTGTAAAGATGAGGGAGGGTTAGAAGGGCATACTGCTCCACTGACCTCAAATGCTGTTGTGAACACAACTGTGACTCTTGCCCAGCACACCTTGAAAACCTATCTCCTCATGGCAAGTCACAAAACCCTATGCAACCCTCCCCCCACAAAACCAGTCCTGATTTGACATGGAGCGGCTCTGCGTTGCTAGCCTGCCTTACCTGGCTTCCAGCTGCATCCTGGTTTTCACTAACCAGATAGGATTGGTGAGTGTGGCAGAGGTAATGCCTGCAGAACAGAAGAGGGGAAAATCCATGAGCACCGGGATCACGCTGGCAGTTTGTGAGGAGGTGCTGATCTATCAGCTCTCTGAAGTCTGCTTGGCAAATTGAAGGCATTTGGAACTTGACAACGACCTTGAGCTCCCATGGGAGAAGAGACATTTAGGGGAGACTGTTCTTTTCTCTGCCTCCCCCATTCCAGCCTTTGTCTGCTGGTAATTAGCTTTTCTCCCTCAAACATAACCCTGCTGCAGGTCCTGGTGTTACAAAGAGGAAGGAAACAACAGACTAAACTTGCAAGAGTGGAAGATTTTGTTAGAGAAGTGGAATATATCAAGAGAAATAATACGAGTGGTCTAAATTACAGACTGCCTTGTCCCTCTCACAGCTGAATGGAGCTCTTTTCCTGATAGCAGCTGAAGGGGTAAAGACTTGAAGAGATGAGCCTAAGAAGAACAAAGAGTGAGAAAGCATTATGGTTACCCAAGGAGCTCACTGCTCCACGTGTGGGGGGAGAAAACTTCAGAAGAGAGAGCAGGACTCATGGGAGCAGCAGCGGGGAAGAAATGAAACCTGTTTATGCTTACAGACAGAAGGACCCCTTGACTCTGATTTGAGACAGAAGAGGCTTACCTGCACAGGCTGCTGACAGCATGTGTACTTTCTTGGACTCCGGTACAAGGACAGCATTGAGCCTCTCCTTAACATGAGAATAGGCAGCAAAATATATAGCCCTGGTTGGAAAGAAATGCAGAAGAAGTTACAGCTCACCTATGAGGAGCAGAGACAGCATTGCTGTGTGGGGTCTCTCTCCAGCTTTTCTTACTCCCAGCAAAGGTTTGTCTAACATGACATCAGATACCATTTATACTAGGCCCACAGAAATCACCTTATCTTAAAACTATGACTGGAAGGTTCAGAAAACATCTCTGTGAAGCAGTCCTGTGACCCAATGAGCACAAGGCCCAGACTGCTTCCAGAATGTGGAGCAACAGCTGTCACAGAGGTCCTCTGAAACATGTACAGCACGAGCTATCCTCAAGGAGCAGTACTCACCGGGAAGGAGCAACCCCAACAAGGTTGGGACCCAGACCTCGGAACAGGGATCGCACTCCTTCCTTCTCAACAATGGCCCTACAAAAGGAAACGAGCAGATACATCAGCAGAATAACTAAGCTAGGGCTCTCCTGTTCCTCCTCCTTCGTTCTTCAGTACTTCCTGTAGCATCCTCTCCTCACCTCCTATGTTATCCTTCTCCTGCCCTACTCTCATTTTCCCTCCACCTGCTTTCTCTCTCCTTTAGTCATTTCTTCCTATTTTTGCTGACAACATCACTCTGGGTCTGATCAAACCACTAGCTAAGAAATTTCTCACAGTCCCAAAAGCTCCCTTGCAGACTCAAAGCACTGATCAACTGTGAGAAGTAGTTGTACCCATGCTCTGATCAAACTTCCTACTGTACTTGCAGTTTCCAGATCCTCGGCTGAAAATCCATCTCCCCCTCTTGACTGTGGTCCCTCTCCCCTCACCCAGTGGCCAAACCTTCACCTCCTTGGTGCTAACATGCACACTGTCCCATTCTACTCACCTCAGCAGCTTGAGCACTCCAGGAGATGGTGGTGTGGGGTTCATCAGCCTCACACTCATCCCTGGCAGCTGTATCTCTGAGAGGCACAGAGGCCGCAGTACCAGTTGGGATGACTGTAGTCGTGTCTTCACCACTTCCAGGGGACAGGTCAGGATGGCTCCAGCTGTGCCACCACATCTAGGGCATAACAAGGGCATAATAGCACATGTAAGAATGATCCCTGTGCAGTAACAGGGCAATATTTCTGACCCTGCTCGTCCACAACTTCCAACTCTCTAGGAGAGGAGGTTAGGTTCCCCAGCCTGACCTCCTGCTCTGACATTGATTAACATCATAACGGCTCAGTCTGGGACATCTCCTGGCAGCCTCACCTGAAACCTCACTCAGTATTTGAGACAAACAGTCCCAAGTCCATAAGGACTCAGCAGTCCCTCAGCTCAGAGCTGCTGATCTTTGCATTCAGACTTTCCCAGAGTAAACATTGCTGCTGCCCAAACTCACAGCAATGCCTTCTGCTGAGATCACCAGGCACTGTGCCTGCTTCCCATCTCCCCACAGCAACATCGCCTCAGAGAGGGGCAGCACAACACTCTCCCACCCCACAACCTGCCTATGTTTTCAACCCATAGCCCTACATGTGCAAGGCCCTGTAAGCAAGATGTGTATTTGCTGCCAACAGCCAGGCTTGCCCCAGCCTAACTTGATTAAGGAAAGATGACCCTGACCTTCAGGAGACAGAAGCTATTTTTGGAACTCATGAACCATCACCATCAGTCTAGTCACACCTCAGTAATACCAAAAGAATGCATATCCCCTTTCCCCTTTCTATCACCCACTTCTGCCCCTTCAGATCCTTTGACTGACAACTGTTCTTCTAGAGGATGCTCAGTACCTGAAATACTGTTCTGAGATTAATTTGCATGGAACAGCCATGCAGAAGGCATTGACAAACAGACAGATGTTCCTATCTGCTACAGCCAAACTCGCTTTGTTTCACAAGAGATAGAGGCTTAAGAAAAGCTCACTCTGCTCCAAAGAAAGCAAAGCCAACCAAAGATCTACAAGATATCAGGGAAGAATCAAGTCTATCAACAGAATTACATATGACACTACCGCAGGACAAATGGCTAGAGCTGTGAAGAATGATTTTGAAAAAGTCCATACAGCTCAGTGCACACACACATTGCTCTCACAGCCTTTGCTCCTAGGGCAAAAAGGCTGTGATGCCTTCTGCAGTGAAGTCCAAGAGTTGAAGATCTGGCACCTAGATGGTTATGTAGCTAATGATGCCAGTAACTAGCTAAGCTACTCCATTACACCCATGCTGCTCTGTCAAGCCCTGTGCGGATCTACACAGTGGTGATGACTTGCAGAGCAGCCCACCAGCAGCACTTTCCCTTGGGAGATACAATGAGTGGTGGGAGCCTGGGATTAGGTGGAACATGACAAAAGAACTTAGCTCAGAAGACAACATACAAAGCAAAGAAGCAAACATCCTGGCTCAGGTTCTCTGGATGAACAAGCTGATCAAGCACGGACACAGGGACAGCCTATGTAGCAATTCAGGAGTTGCACGAGGCTTTTACAAAAGCCATGTTGATTCTTCCCATGTACACCATATTCATTCAAGGGTCCAACAGTCCTGTTCTTTTCCACAGTTTCCATTAATTTGCCTGACAAAGACTCCTGACTTACAGGCCTGGTGCTTTCTTGACCAGAAGTGTAGCTGCCAGTTCAGGAGAAGACTGAGTCCAGTGGTGACAGATCAAGATGTCCAAGAAGTCTGAATACAGCAGTTTCAACTTCTTACCTAAAAGCTGAGCACACACTACAATATTTAGAGAAGCAATTGCTTGGTATCCTAAAGATTTTTCTCTCTAACAGTGCATGAGGAAGTACAACTTCATGTAAAGCTTTCATAGTATCTCATTTCTTCCAGAGCATGGTCAGGGTATGAACTTGAACCCATGCCTCCAAGTTTCCTGAATTCAAGTTCCTCAAGCTACTGATATGTATAGAGAATAGAAAAGAAATTTAAAAGCAGTAGTAAGAGTTAAAGAAAGTGTTACTCCTTTGTGTAGTCGTCATTTAATCAGCTTTAAGAGAGGCTGAGGTGAAAGGGGACCTCTGAGCCACTATGACTCAATGGTGAGACTAGGGAGGATTTTTCAGGGAGCAAAGAACACTGACTAAACGAAGCTAAGGAAATAAGGTGTATCAGTTGTTCAAAGCTAGAAGAAATCTCAATTATGATGTCTTTCCATGCACTACATGATGATAGAGCTACTCACAGTGGAAGAAAAGCATAAGGCTCCAAAATTTGTCTGTTTCAGGAGAAATGGAAAATTATTTACTTTCAGCACAGAGATGAGCTTTTTTTTTTTTTTTTTTTCTCAGCCCAGGACTAATGAAAGCAAAATTGAACAAAATCTAGTCAGAACTAACGTTTTAAAATCAGCATGCTCACACACACACACCCCCTCACCTACCATGGCCATAGATATTCAAAATAGTACATTGAGGAGATTTCATACCTACAGATTTCAATGTTTAAGAAATTTAAGCATTCCCCAGAAACTGGGGAAATATACTAAAGAGTTCTTATGTCCACCAGGACTGAAGAAGTGCATTTGTAGCAGTTTGTTCTGCTAAGGTTATACAGTTGTAGGACCTGAGATGATTGCCAGAAGAGAATTACAGAATCAGATCACTATAGACTTACAAGACGCTTTGCATTAATTCATGTTGGGGGGGAGGAGGGAGGTATATTGTTGTGTTTGAGTCTTTTTATGGAACTTGTCAAACAAAAGCTGGATTCAAAAAGAGCAACTACAAAGATATTACCTACTTCAGTTTTCCAAGAAGTGAGTGTGGCATCTCACAAGCACACAGTGAGGGCCTTAACACTCTGGTTGCAGCATAGATGCTAAGTGGATTAAAATCTTTCCCTGCTCTGAAACCAGATGTCAGTGAAGAATCAAACAGCAGGAGTCCAGCAAGAGCCTAGAAAAATCACCTCTAGCCTAGACCTAACCATTTTCAACTTCTCCACCAACAGCCAGGAGGTAACATTTCACTCTTGATAAAATCCATGGGTGACGAAGGTTGTCACAATACTGAGTAAAGCTGCAGTGACAAAATCATGGCAAATCATGAAAAAACACTGAATAGAACCGAGCAGCCATGAAGGGTCCTCCTGCTGTGCTTAAACAGACCTGTTTAATAAAGGCGAACCCCTGAAGTCATTGCTCTTGAAGCAGGAACAAAAGCAATTCTTGCAAAATATGATGAAGAGCAGTGGCTGACAACCAGGGTAACAGGTACGCCCAGCGCAAAGCAGCGGCAAAAAGAGCTAAGTGAAGAAGGTAGGTCATTGTACCTTAGAAAACAGAACTTGCCTCTGAATTTTGCTTTCATGTTTATAGAAGGAAAACTGGGAAGTTTGAAGTGGTGGAAAAAAAGACGATCTGTTGAAATACAAAAACCACCATTAGCATTTCTTTCAATTATATGAGAAGGGTTTGAGAACATCCACAGGAGCCACAGGGTTTACTGCTAATTCACATTTTTGCCCTCATTCAGGCTAGCCAAAAACTGAGATGGACTGAAGATCTTCATTTAAGGATAGCAGTGCTAAGTCAGACAAATCTACAGTTACACCAGATTTTGCCTAGGATACAGATGAATAAAGACCACCTATGGAACAGTAGAAGAAATCTTTCAGCTTCCCACAATTTTCAGCTTAGGGATTTCCTCAGCCAGAAAAGTTGCATTGCATTTAATAGTGTTCATCACATTCTTTTTCATTAATCTTCTTGAAATACTTTCTGGACAATAAAAAGCTTTTACCCTTTAATATTTCATGGCCAGGAGCCCCACAGTTTAACTGCACACTGTGTTAAGAGCTGTGTTCTCACATTAGTTTTGAACAAACCTCTCGCAAGTTTCATTTGATGGTCCCCCCAGTTCTCACATTAGAATATAAAGTGAACAACTGTTCTTTAATCAGTGAAATCTGTTTCATTAGGTAGAACAATAATATTAACTATATACTGCAGCAATAACCTGAACTTCTTATTAGTCTTATTCCTATCTTGGGTTTTAATTAAGTGTAATTCAAGAATTATTGCTTAACGGGTGAGAACGGGATACAGACTTACATAGCTCCCACTAGCAATGCTCCTGTCACTAGCTAAACTCTAGAAAGCAAACTCTTTGTTATTTCAGGAAGCAAAGTGGAAATAAGGATGAGGAAAAGCTGAACTAGAAAGATAAAAAATATGAAAGGCTACGATGCAGTGACTATACAGTTCAAAGGAGAAATTAATAACAGAGAATAACATATACAAAGTAACTCTGGGAACAGATGGGGCAAGTACATACAAGTCAAGATTGACATAGCATGACAACTACATTAGTGCAGAAAAGTGGAAATTTACTAATTAAGAGCAATTAAATGAGGTGCTTTACTGCACATGCCATACCATGAAACTCACTGTCACACAGACTCCAGCAGGCTGGTGGAATCTGGAAAGGGATTAGGTGGCAGTCTAGGCAAGGCTGCTCAGCAGTTACTCAGCAAAGTGTAGAGGACCTCAGTATCTTCTGCTTTGGGGTATCATAAACTTAAAGCTCATTGTTTTGAGACTTAAACGTTTCTAAAAGAGAGGAAGGTGAACTGCTGCACAAGGGACTTGCTCAAGGGCACGCTGCGAGTTCAGAGGCCCCACGCTCCCAACGCCTGACGCGGCAAAACCAGCCACACTATTTACGCGCCAAACCCAGCCACACTATTTAAAGCGAAACAAGGCATGCAGGAATCTCAGCCACGCGATGGTGGAGGGTTGGCTGCCCTCCCAGAGACAAGGATGCTCCACCACTCGCTCCCCTCAAGAGACCCCGCGGTGCCCCGCATGCCCCCGTTCAGCACCCAGCTCCCTTTTCCCTCCCAGCTCCCGTGAGCTCAGGCTGGATGAAACACCAGGCGAAGGCCCTCCAGACTCTCGGGGAGATTCCCCTTCTTCCCACACTGCAGAGCCACACGTTCACCCCGGCGCTGAGGGGCCAGAGACACACCGATGCGCCTGCATTAGAACGTGACACAGCAAAGACAGCGCGGGTGAGGCCCGCGGGGCACAGGCGCTGCTAGCGTGGGGCAAGGCAGGGCGCTCA